>NC_056731.1:1893618450-1893688750 GCF_019279795.1 Protopterus annectens | reverse complement strand
GATGTATTATAGGGACCTAGAGGGGAGAATATAACAAAAGAGAACAGATTTCTGAAGAAATGTGAAAAATACATCTTCTGAAAGATGTAAATTCAGTAATAGGAATGCAAAAATAATTTCTATACTACTCCTCAATGTACAATAACTGGGCTAAACTGGATAGACATATTTCACAAGAACTTGTGTATTTAACAGAAAGCTTTGACTCGCATTCTATAGCTAATTCAGATTATATATGGATAAAAACCAAGACAAAGGATGCAGGACAATGAATTTAAAATGAAACACTGGCATTTTCCTACTTATTTTTTTAGAGAGAAAAACTTAAGGAATGAATGTGGAATGACTTGACAGTTATTAGGAAATACAGAATTTTTTTTTCCAAATATATAACTAATGAATGAGATAAAATAAAAATGGAGATGTAAAAAGGAGAGAAATGTAACGGTAATGGAAAACAGTAACAGGAATTATTCAGAAGGGTTGACAAAGGTTAAAGTATTGCAGAATAAAAGGAATCTCACAGAAAAATATGCACAACTGAAGAGTGCTAAATGGAAATAAGGGAGTATTTGGATAATATTCATAAGTTTAGAAAGTTGTAGTAAAGCAACTATCTGATAAACTCCAGGACACACAAACTTAGCACAGCATATGCAACAGAACGCAGAAACAGTTGTTGCCAGAAACGTAGGAAACCTACGTCAATAAAAGCCATATATCCTATACAGGTACAACAGATATTTTGAAAATTTTATAAAATTTGTATAAAGCAAGGCAATGTGCAAACCAAGAAAAGGCACAATGACGTGTTTAGTTGTATAGACTAAAATGGGTTATATTATTGCAGACACAGATATGTGGGAAGACAAAAACATAATACAAAAACAGAGAAACCGGAAGCTTCTGGTTATGGATGTGGACAGTAAACAATAAAAATGTTTCTAGTCCCTTGAGTTTTATATACAGGTATATGTATTTTAATAAGGCAGAAAAAAAGTTGTGAATCTTCTTCAAGAGTTGAAATGCAGGAAGGGGAATAGGGCAACAGTTAAGTGGGATAAAATGACTCTCCCAATGGAACAAGTTGTTTTAAAATTATCTGACTTGAAGGCACACTTTACAGCTATGAAGTTAAAGCCAAATACATAATACAAGCAGAAGGTTATATATCAAAGTAGAAAGTGATGATGATGAAGTGTGCGTGTGTGTGCGTGCGTGCGTGTGTTTGCGTGTGTTTGAGAAACAAGCAGTGAGAAGAATTTTGGATACAGGTCCTCGAAGAGAATAAGCAGCACAAATAATTCTAACAGCTAAGCAAGTAAAGAAATTAAGAAAGATGATTTTACCAATACCTATAACTGTATGTAGCGATACAAAAAATAGGCAAGAGGGCTGGAATTTACTGGAGAAAATTAGCAAAATAAACTGAAGAACTGAAGGCAAATAACTAGAAAGCAAAAAAGTAACAGAGTGAGATGAGGGCAAAAAGTAGTCTGGATTGCAGGTTAGAGTATGCCTTCCCTAACAGGGATTAATATCACAGTATAACCAAAGAGAAAGAGATAGGGGAATGCCAAGCGAAAGACTAGCTCTGGCAAAGTTTTTTGCAGAGTCTAGAACAGAAGCTTCTGTTAAAAATGGGATAATTAGTAGGGCATATAAAATAACGCATAACTGTTAAGAGTCAGAGAAGGTTAGAAAAGACTGAGATTTACAATGGAACAATGGGAGGATACCTGTATATGTCCCAACAAGGTACAGAAGGTTTAGGATGTTTGCTTGGAAGTGTTTCCATAGGCATGTCTATATATACCCTAAGCAAACTTCAAGGAATTTTTCCTTAGGCAGGCAGCATGCTGGAGATATAATGGTAAAGACAGAGTTAACTGGGATGTTTTTAGGGAGTGTAATGAGTTTGTTACATTTAAAAAAAAAATCAATGCAGAGTATTTTGTTTTCAGAATTGTTGGGGGAGAAGATAGTGGTAATTAATGAAATGATTCTTTTGAGCTGAGAGACAGGATCCGAAATACCTTGATAAAGTAAGGCATGGCTACATTTAACACTACTGGCTGCTAAACAAGCAATTACTAGAAAAAGGAAATCAAAATCTAAAACTGTAACTGAAGTACTAAATACTGTGAAAGAGATAAACTGGAAGTGGGACCTTTAGAAAAGGGAAGGCACAAATTACACAGAAATCAATGGAATTTGTAGGAATACATGGAAAATAATGTTGAGAAGTGAAGTTGAAAGGATGGTAGAAATTGAGAAATGTATGTAATTTAAGAGTCAATGGTAATTGTTAAAAAGAAAATTATACTGCATGAAGAGTGCAAGAGAAATCACTGCAGCTTATATTCTTCTCTATTAGATGTGTGTACCAATGTTTCAATTGTGATTACATAAAGATAATCAACCCTCTCCATTCCACATCTTCGATATGGGGTCAGAGTGTCATGTAAACTGTTGCCATCTCTCTTGATTCAATGTCACACTCCTACCATCTTCAGCACCCGTGCCTGACTGTTGCAAGTCTTCCATCACTTTGCTGGACACTCATTTCTTTACGCCTTCTGCCTGTCTGCCCCAAATCATCTTCTCCAGATTGTCTTCTGCTTTTCTTCCCAAGTGCCTGAACACTGTAATCTGTTTTTTGACCTTGTCTACTACTGGAGTTTCTTTGGCTTCTGCTCTGAAGTCCTCATTTCATCTATCCCACACTGTGCATCCTACCACCCATTTTAGGCACTTCATCTCCATCACCGCTAGGTTCCTCACCTGCTCTACCTTTACTACCCATGTTTCTGAACCATACCACTGTTTTGTACACCTTACTTTTTACCTTCTTTGACATTCTTCTCTCATACACTACCTGACACCCTGTGCCAGTTGGTTATAGCCACCCTGATTCTAGCTTTGATCTCTTCATTCAGATTTACCTTCTCCTCAACCACCCTCCCAGACACATGAAGCTGTTACCTTGTTCCACTACTTCCCATTTCTATCTCACTTCCCATTTCTATCTCAATTCTTAGTTTCTCATAACTTCCCCCATTTGCTGCCATTACAACTGTCTTATCTATATACTCAGTTTCATCCCGTGTACCTTCAGCTCTGCATTCCAAATCCCTATCCTTTCGTGAAATTCTTGCTCAGATTCTACATGAAATGCCACTTTGTCTGCATACAGCAACTTTGTTGACTTTTCACCTCTGACCTGTTTGCTAATGTAGTCCATTATATGCACGAACAGCATTGGGCTCTCAGCTAAACCCTGATGCACAATCACTCCCACTGGAAACCCCTCTGTGAGACCAAACACTGTTCATACTTGAGTGACTAGATCTTAGCACACAGCCTGCACTATTAATGTTACTGGAACTTTGAACCACTGCAGGACTGCCCAAATCAGCTTTCTTGGGTCTTTATCATGTGCTTTCTCCAACATTTCGAATGCCCAGTTGGACTCTCATTATCGATAGCTTCTTCTCAACTCTCTCTCTCTCACTACAAACATCAGGTCAGTTGTTCTGCTTCTTTGATCTCAATCCAAACTGCTCATCTCCCCCATCCAACCTTCTACTATGCATATTCAGTTATCAGCCACCCTCTCCATGACATGTAGTCTGACTGAAGTCTGATACTTCTATACTGCCCACAGCTGTAAATGTCCCATTTGTTCTTGAAAATTAGCAGTAGTATGCTTATTCACTAGTCATCAGGGGTATCCCTCTAACACCACACTGCTATGATACCCTCAAGAGCCATTTCTCCCCCATCTCGCCTAATATCTTTATCATTATCTGTTGTGACCTCATCTGAGACAGCAGTTTTCCCTGACTTCATTTTCCTTAATGCTGTTCTTACTTCTTCTAGAGTGGACTTCTCTTATTTCATCGTACGTCATGTTTGGGGCAGTACAGCATCTGTGCAGTTTTCTTCATTCAGAAACTGCTGGAAATACTCCTTCCCCCTGACTTTGATGCCCTGTTGACTGATGCGTAGGTTGTTGCTTGCATCCCTTATGAAGGGTGTCTGATGACTATCTTCTTTATCATTCTGTCTTTGCCTTGTAACATGAGAGATTCTTTGTACCTTCTACTGAGTCACTTTCTAGTTGCTAGTAGAAAACCTCTGATGCCTTGTTCTTTGCTACTGCAACTCTTTTCTTAGCCTCTTTATTAGCCAACCACTTTTTCCTGCACTTCATTCTTTTCACGGTTTTCTGGACATCTGCATTCCACCACTAGCTTTCCTTATTTACCTTATTTCTATAGCTGGTTCAGTTGCATGTCTGTTATGTAGTCCTCCCACATGCTAATCTGAGGTTCTGCCATTCTTTTTAGCTCCACCTATTTGTTCCTCTTCCTGAGGTGCTAGAACCCTGAGCAATTTCCTGAACTCTTGTGCCTTCGTTCCAGTCATCTTCCAAGTCTTCAACCTAGTCCTGGACCTTAGAGCCTTCTCTGACCACTTATTACAGCTGATTCTAACAACTAGTGATTTATGCTGTAGGCAGACCGTTTCACTGGAAATGACTTTGTAGTCGCTGACTTTACCCCAGTGCCCTTTCCTTATTAGGAAGAAGTCTATCAGAGTTGCATGTTAGCCACTCTTATATGTGATTTTTTTTACTGTCTTGCCAAACCATGTGTTGGCTACCATTAAGCCATTTGCCAGACAGAAGTCTAGAATGGCCTCTCTTCCTTTATTCCTGTTGCCCCACACATGTGGATCCAGGCAGTCATCAAATCATGGTCTGTGTCTCCAGATATGTGCATTCAAGTCACTCATTATCAACACCAATTCAGTTTCCTACTATACCTAGAAGGTCCTGAAACTGCTGTATGAAAATA
This sequence comes from Protopterus annectens, assembly GCF_019279795.1. Lineage (NCBI taxonomy): Eukaryota > Metazoa > Chordata > Ceratodontiformes > Protopteridae > Protopterus > Protopterus annectens. The sequence goes on along the minus strand of NC_056731.1, from coordinate 1,893,683,888 downwards.
CTCTTCCTCAACACCACAAACTTGCTGTGGGGCATATGCTGAGATTATGACTACTGTTCTTTCCTTACACTGAAGTCTAACTGCTAGGAGTCCATCACCAGTTCTGATGACATCCCTTCACTGCCTCAAGTCTCTCCCTCACCACAATTCACTCATCATTTGTAGTCTGTCCTCCTCCCGAGTTGTACAGTCTGGATCCCAGGCCAAGTAGTTTTATTGCACTGCCCTTCATCTTGTTTCATGGATGCACATGATGTCCAGCCTGCTCCTTACCATCATGCCATCCATCACCAAGATGTGTCATGTTAGTGACCTACATGGAGTGTGGCAAGTTGATTTTTTTTTTTTTACATCAAGATTGCTTTCAACAGAGCTATGCTAGGTAACACAAGTTGGGCAAATGGAGACCAGCCAACCAGTAGTTTAAAGACCCAGGACTGTTAGGCTTTATGGTGGGGACACATTGGCCGACAGGGTCACATACACCCCTCCTACTGTTAGCATGGGTCCCTGGCATAAGTCAGTGAAGGTCAGGTCCTCAACCCACTTATCACCAGAAAAATGGTCATGTCTATCTTGTGACAGTCAACACAACCGCATCACCTAGAGACAATTTTTACACAGTCAAGAGGCTAGCCCTGTCATGGTGTGCAATCTGATATCCAGGTTCTCCTATCCTGAGGATACTGCACACCACAGTTGATGCACTGGAGCAACAGTTGTATAGACCAACTGCTTTGTGATTTCATTAAGATGTTGAAAGCAAAGTAAAGATAGAGGCAATTAAGGAATGTAGACTGATTTGGGTTATGTGATCTGGTGGAGGGCAAACAGATTTTGCCTCCTTGAGAAGGAATTTCTTTAAGAATATATGGGAATGATTCCCATAGTTTGGGAGCAAAAGCTGAAACACTGCAGTTTGTGTAGTTAAGTTTGGTAAAGGGAGTGTACTGGAGTGGGCCAGAGTGGGATTGATTTCTTACATTGTAGGAGGGTGTTTGTGTTTTCAAAGGGAGTTTAACAGCTATGAGAGAGGAGTTTGTCTGCAAGAGTATAAACAGTTGAGAGGGCAGAGAAGTCAGATTTCGTCCAGACTCAACCATTTGACATTTTTCAATGTTCAATGGTGTTCATTTCTTAGTGTGCATGATGAATCAGGATATTTTGTTGGAGATTATATGAATGGCTTTAGTGTTTCTTTAAGAGAGGTCAGTAATGATCGGTAGGCCATATTTTAATTTGCCAAGTAACACTAATTGCTTATAGCTGATCTTACTGCACATGAGATTTTTCTGGCTTAGAATAAAAGATAGTCAATTATCTTTCCTATTTTCTCCCAGTGGTAGTTAAAGTTGAGGGACAAGTCAAAGCCATATTTCTTGGTATTTAAAATGGGAAATGCTTTCTATAGACAGGGTACTAACATCCTTAATTTGTATCATGCTGTTGATTTTAGAATTTTTACTTAGTGCCAAAGCGAATGATTTTAGTTTCTGATGAGTTGAGGAATAGTGTTTTGTTGTTTAACCAGTACATGTGAAAGAATGTGTTTGCAAATGCAAAGATGGGAAAAAATGGATAAAGTGAAAACTGACTATGTCGTTTGCATACAGTACAATCAGCAGACTGTACAAGTTATATGGGAGTTAATGAAAATGGTGAATCACTAATAAGGGGTAATACTGAACCTTGAGAACAACTTTTAGTATGGGGGCTATGGTGGCAGTACAGGATCATATTTTTACACACAAACTAATAATCAGATGCATAAATCTAGAACCAGGGTGTTATTTCAAGGCTAATACCAATGTCATACTCTTCATCAGGATACATGGGTCCACAAGGTCAAAGACTTTCTTGAGATCAGTGAAGACTGCCCTAGTCCTTGCCCATATTTGGAGCATCTCATCTAAAACAGTCAAGTGAATAATCACAGTACTGTGATTTGTCCAGAAGCCATGGTGAATAGAGATCATTATATTCACAAATATACTATGAAAGCTGAAGACAGATTACTCTGAGTATTTTACCAAGGGGTTGTGAGTGGGGTGTAAGATGGAAGGTGGTATAAGTGGTGGGTTACTTAGGTAACAGTCTGACTATGGCCGATTTCCAAACAGCTGTTAAGTGTGTTTGAGACAGAAGTAGTACATATGTATGAGGGAGAATAGTTAGGAATTCCTGCAGTAACAAAACTTGGACTGGTTGACTTTCAGAGTCACGCAGCCCATCAAGAGGGATTTGGTTAAACGACTTTGGAATTTAAACTGTAAAGTAGAAAGGTAGGATATATGGTATGGGAAGTGGCGTGTCATGAACAGGTTGAGGTTTTCCTCAGGAAACATTATGAAGGTTACTAAAATCAATAAGGAAGCGACTTGGTGTGAGCTTGGATTAGAAGTTAATTTCTGCAGGCCTGTGCCTACATGCTAGAATCTTTGCAGGAAAGTGTCTTCTTTAGTTTTGAGGTTAATTTACACCAGCATACCTCTTGTTTAGCAAGATTTTCAGGTTGAGTGAAGCATTTTCCTGGTCTGCTAAAGTCTCCTCTCAATTTTAGATGAACTTTAACACACCAGTTAGCCACTGGTTACCGTTTGATTTTACTGTTATAGTCTCTGCAGCAGTGTTAGTCTTAACAGTTAAGAATGTGTGGCCACTCAAAGGAAGAGAGGTGGATTTGAAGTTTTACTATTACACTGTGATTTGACTCTGAAGGAATGGGTCTGAGATGGATTTTGAGGGGAATGCTATGTATTGGGAAGCTGGCTAAGAGCATAAACCCAGAGTTGTAAAGTACTAGGTGATTTGGTGGTATTAAAGTCAACAAGAGAGTGGTGAAAAGTTTAAGTCTGGCTGGGAAGAGGTTATAACAGTTGAGGGAGATTAACGTTTTTGTCCCTCCACACAATAACATTTCTGAATTCTTAGCTGACAAAGTTAGAATCAGCAATGATAATGACGTTTTCTATTTCAGTGCAGAAGATATGATGCAGTATATAAGATTCTTACATGTTTTAATGGAAGGTAGGTAGGTAGGCAGGCTAGTGCTAGTTGAAAACAGTTCTTGTTTGATGTTGGTATATTCGTTACAAAGGAGCAGGGCTGACACATCAAATGAACAAGGAAGGGACCTGGGGGCCAGCTAATGGTCAACTACAGGCAGCAAAAAAAAAACTGTACTAATCAATAAAAACAATTGCCTACGATTTCTCTTTTGTAGAGGTTGAATTTAAAAATTAGACTTATCATGGCACAGACAGAAAAAACCTGGACAAAGATGCAGATGACTCGAGCAAAAACAGTGAATCAGCCACTGGAAAACTCCAGGCAGGAAAACGCAACATTGAGCAGCTGATGCTAGTGCACCCAAAATGGGAAGAGTGGAGGTTTTCAGCAGATCAACATCTGGGTTTGGTAGTCACAAGCTACTGATGACGGTCCTCATTAACACTGCAACAAAAGCATACTCATCTACAGGGAGGGTGTTGGATTCGCTGTAGTGATGCAGCTGTTCGCATTAGCCACCAGGGAATGGTGTTACTACCTCATTAGAAACACATTCCTTCTAAGAATGCCAAAAAAAGTAACTCCTTGGAAGGTCTCTTTACCCTAGAGGATGCTGATGTCTGTGCGGTCTCAGAGACATGGTTTAAAGCCGCAGACAGCACACTAACAGTGCAGGGTTATAATGCCTTCCACACATTTATACCACTACTTCACAGGCAGGGACTAAAGGTGGAGGTCTCTCTATTTACATCAAAAATAAATATACTTCAAGGTTGGTCAAACAGGACAATGTACTTGAACTGTTCCATAGGTAAAATCCGATACCACTTCTTTGCAAGCTATATGTCCCCCTCTATTACCCAGGAAACCCATACCATGTATTTAAAATTATTAGAAACATTAACCATCCAACCAAATACCATATTCTTGGGTGACTAATTACCCCACTATTAACCGGGATTCCTATACAACAAACGCACATGCACAGAGATTCCTGGATTTTGTAAACACAAACTCCCTGGATGAGACCGTCAATACACCAACCAGCGGTGCAACCATATTGGATCTGGTCCTCACTAATATGGGAGAGTGCTGCGCACACCCTACGGTAACGCCTTCCCTGGTAAGGTCAGACCACAAAATGATCTCCTTTGAAGTAAAAATAAAATCTGTACCCCCAGCTAAACCAGGGATATTTAGGAACTATTCTAAGGCTAACCTCCTGCTATTAAGTGAGAACCTGGCCAAATTTCAAGTCCCTATAAACCCTAAGAACACTTCTGCCTATGCAGTGCTGTTCACAGAAAACCTGTACAAGCATGTTACTGGCTATATGGAGGCAGCTTTACCCACCAGGAAGTAGTACAGAACTAACTAAAAAAAAACAAGTCACCCTGGTGGAATCACAAAATCAACTGATGTATAACAGGAGGAAGAAAAGCATGGCAAAATTTAGGAGGTGCAGCACCCATCAGGATAAAAGCACTTTAATTAAACTAAAACAACTCAGAGGACAAATAAAGTCTAGCAAGGCCAAATTTGAGGTACTTTTGGCCTCCCAGGCCAAGGAGGACCACAAAGCATTCTTTAGCTATGTCCGCAACCTCAAAGGCAATACACAATTGTGTGCAGAGCTCATTGGAAATGGAGCCACCTATACTCAGCCAGAAGATATGGCAAACCTCCTGGCTAATTCAGCTCCAACTTCACTTCCCTCTCCCTCGCAACCTTCCCTCAGGAGATATTATCAAATACAACTCCCCCTAATATCACTAGGAAACAGGTCCTTAATGCCTTCGCTAAGACCAAGAACACTGCATCAATGGGCCTAGACAATATCCCAGGATGCCTTCTAAATAGCATGAAACATGACCTATTAGGACCTCTGGAATTACTGTTTAACTGCACACTCAAAACAAGCTTTGTGCCTTATGAATGGAAAAAGACAACAGTCATCCCTCTGCACAAAGGTGGGCCATCTACAGACCATGAAAACTAGAGATCCATAAGTCTCACTAGTCTTGTATGTAAAGCCATGGAAAGAATTATCATGGAGATGATCAACAGAGATATAGTAAAACTCCAGACACTGGACCCAACCCAGTTTGGTTTCGTAAAGGGCAGATCATGCCTACTCAACCTGCTGGACTTCTTTGAGAAGGTCCCCAAAGCAATGGATGCAGGCAAAATCGTTCACAATGCCTACCTTGACCTGGCCAAGGAATTTGACACAATACCCCACTCGGGCATTGTTGACAAACTCAAGAGGTTAGGTACAAACCCGTATGTTACCCAGTAGATAGTCAACTGGCTCACAGATGGGACCCAGGAAGTTAGAATTGGGGAGTCCACTTCTACAAAGAGACCAGTTAGTTAAAGTGGAGCCCCTCAGGGATCAATCCTTGGACTGCTCCTTTTTGGCATTTACTTCTCAGAAGTCAAGGCCAATGTCAATGGTCTCTGGCTGACTAAATTTGCAGATGATTGAAAATTAGGAGCGGTCATTGAATCTCACAGTGACATAAATGTTCTCCAGGAGGGGCTGACACAGACAAACAACTGGTGTCAGAGTCATGGACTAAAACTAAATGCCAAGAAATGCATAATAGTATCCTTTTGGAAGTCATCCATTCCTGGTAACCATCATATTGACAAAACACCCCTTAGAGTTGAACAAGTAGTCCAGAACTTAGTGACACACACAGATAGTAATCTAGCCTTTAATCATCATGCGTCTATAGTGGTGAGGAAATCACTCTATGTTGCGCAACTTCTAAACAAAGGTATGGCATCCAAGTCCAAGGAAGTCATTGTTCCACTGTATTCAGCATTCATCAGACCTATCATAGAGTACAATGCCCCCTTTGGTATGTACCTAACCAGGCATATCCAGCAACTGGAACATCCACAGAGGTTCCTCACTAAAATAATACGGGGCATACGTAAAAAGAAGTTATGTACTCACCATACTGTAGAAAAGGACAAAAACTGTTTCCAGATCTTCCAGGAAGGGGACTGGTGGGTGGGTTTGGAATAATGTTCGGTGAGATGGACTACATACATGGAACGTTATGGGGAGAACACAACTTCTTTATTACATGTGGGACAGCGTCCCTAGCATCTTGAATGGGTGGCTCACTGGAAAATACTCCTGAGTACCATGGAACCAAACGAGGCTCTACCCCTGAAGTTAAATCTAATTTATAATAGGAAATGAAGGTATGAGGGGTAGCCCATGTTGCTGCTGCACATATATTACCAATAGGTGTCCTGGCTTGGAAGGCAGCAGAAGTAGAAAAGGACCTGGTAGAATGCGCTTTGACTTTAAAGGCAACTCCTTTCCCTGAGAAGTGTAAAAGGAAATACAACTAGAGATCCAGTTCGATAGTGTGACCTTAGAAACTTGCAAACACATTTGCGCCTCAGCAAAAGAAACGAACAGCTGTTCTGATTTTATAAATCCTTTGGTCCTGTGGATATAGAAATGCAGTTGCCTATGCACATCCAATTGATGGAATGTATACTCTGCTTTACTGGTGTGATTAAGGAAGAACACTGGCAATTCAATTCTTTGGTTTAAGTGAAAATGAGAACAGACTTTAGGAATAAAAGAAGAATTGGTCCGGAGAGAAACTCTGTCTTTGTGAAAAATTAAATATGGAGGTTTAACTGATAGGGCTTGTAGTTCAGAAACTCGTCTGGCTGAGGTTACTGCCACCAGGAAAAAAAAAAAAAAAAAAAAAAAAAAAAAAAAAAAAAAGGAGTCTTCCAAGACAGGAATTTCAACTGACAACTATGGGCTGGTTCAAAGGGTGGCAAAGTAAGACTAGACAGGATTAGATTCAGATCCCAGGGAGGAATGGGATCTTGAACAGGAGGTCTTAACATCATGGAACCCTTAAGAAAAGATTTGCACAGTTTGTGAGACATAAGACTGGAATCATTAATCCCCGCATGAAAATTGGATATTGCTGCTAGCTGAACTCGGGGTGTAGCAGCTGCTGAACCCTGGTGAAAGTTCTGAAAGGAACTCTAAAACAATAGTAATGGGAGCTGTAAATGGACCAACTTCTCTGTTATGTGCCCATATAGAAAATCTCTTCCATTTACTGTGATACAATTTTCAAGTCGAAGGCTTGTGAGAAGAGGTAATAATATGGGTTACAGCTGGAGACAGATCATGAAGCCTGACTAGTGACGGAACTGGGGCAGCCATGCTCTGTCAGTCTGAGAGTGTGGAGACTGGAGTGAAGAGAACCTGACGTGTGTCAAGAGGTCTGGCACTGGGTCCAGAGTCCATGGATAGTTTAACAGGTGAGGCTCGAGAAAAGGGAACCAAATCTGACGAGGCCAGTAAGGAGTGATGAGGATCATCTTGCTTCCCAACAACATTGCTTTCTGTATGACCTTGGGAATGAGTGGAAAAGGAGGAAAAGCATAAAGGAGTCCCGGGGGCCAATCGTGGATGAGTGCATCTCTTGGAGACTCTCCCGGAGGTGGATGAGGGAGGAGAAAGGTGCTGCATTTGGTGTTGATGGGGCTGGCAAAGAGATTGCAGCAGGGCTGTCCCCACTTGTGAAAGATCAGATGGGCTACTTTCTGGTTCAAGGACCATTCATGAGGTAACAATATTGCCCTGCTTAGCTTGTCTGCTATCACACTGGAAGTCCCCGGGATGTGCGTTGCAATGAGAAAGCGTTGGGAAGAAATCGCCCAATTCCAAACTCGCAGGGCCTCTCGACAAAGGGTATGATATGGTCCCCCCTCGTTTGTTTAGACAGCAAACCACAGAAATGTTCTCTCTGGACAGCTATCGTCCCTAGAGGGTGAAAGTCGTGAAGTGCTTGCAACGCTAGAAGCACCGCTCTCATCTCTAGGACACTGATATGCAGATGGGTCTCCTGATCCTGCCATGTGCCTTGGACAGTCCTGCCTAGATAATGCCCCCCCACCCTACCTGGGAGGCATCCATGGTCACAGTGGCAACAGGTTGGTGCGGTACAAAGAGAATCACTGTGGTAAGATGACCTGGCTGAATCCACCAGCGTAGATCCTTTTTGCAAGAATCTGTGATCAGTATCTGGTGATGCAGAGGCAACTGCTGAAAGGACCACTGGGATGACAGGAGCCATTGGAGTATCCTCATATGTAGTCTTGCTAAAGATACCAAGGTTATGGTCGACGCCATAGTTCCAAGAAGCTGCAACACAACCTTCGCTTTGACTCTTCGAAGGGGGAGTATCCTGTAAATTTGCTGCGCAAGATTCTGTATTCTGTCTGTAGGGAGTCTGGCTATGATAGAAACCGTGTCTATGTTTGCTCCTATACATGCTATAGACTGAGTGGGCAAAGTTGATGATTTTTCTCAGTTTATAGAGATTTCCAACTGGGAACAGAGCTTGATTGTGGAATCTCTCGATTGAACTAGACGATGCCTGGTGGTGGTGGTCAGGAGCCAATCGTCCAGGTATGGAAAGACTTGGATTCCCTGACGCCTCAAATCAGCTGTCACTACTGCCATGTATTTGGTGAACACCCAGGGGGCTGTGGTGAGATCAAAGGGCAGCGCCCGAAACTGGTAATGATTTGCTCCCAGCCGGAAGCGTAGGTAACTCCTTGATGCTTTGTCCATCATTATGTGGTAGTAGGCATCCTGGAGCTCTATTGAGCACATCCAGCTGTCTTTCCCTAACAGGGGGAGTATGGATTGTAGAGTGACCATTCGGAACTTGGACATCTTTACATACTCGTTTAACCTGCTGAGTTCTAAGATGGGTCTCCAGTCTCCTGTTCTTTTTGGAACTAAAAAAACCTGGAGTATGTTCTGAATCCTGTCTGGTCTACTGGGACCTTTTGGATAACTTCTTTTAGCAGCTTTTCTATCTCTATAGCCGCTTGATCCCTGTGATTGGGTGGTACATCTGAGATCCTTTTGGGAGGGTGTAGTGGAAGGGAAAAAGGTATAGAGTAACCTCTGGTGATAATGTCTTGTACCCACTTGTCTTGAGTGAGATTTAGCCAGGCTTCTGGGTACAAGGACAGGCGACCCCCGACTGGCTCCAGAGACGCACAGTCGGGTTCCACATCAGGAACGCTGATAGGGACCGCCACGAAAGGAATCGCGACCTCCCTGATTTTGTGGGCCTCCCCTGCCTCTAGGGTGACGTCTACCATTATTTCCTCCTCCCCTGCCTCTGAAGGAGGAATCACCCTGTGTATCCTGGAGAGGTCTCTGGTTTCTTGAACCACATTTTACTGCTCTTCTGACCTTTAGGGTAAGGTCTAGAAGGAACGGTAAAACGGACTCCCATGGCAGAGTGAGTTTTTCCTTCCTGTTCACACCTGGTGAGGGTATCTTTCACCTTGGGTCCAAAATGAGAGGATCCGTCCATGGGGGCATTGGTGAATGTAGACTTGAAAGGCTCAGCAAAGTTGCATAAACGCATCCAGGAATGTCTCCTTAAGGAGACTCCTGAAACCGCCGCCCTACTCGCACCATCAGCTGCGTACGATATCAGCCGCATGGAGGAGTTAACAATGAATGTGAGAGTAGCCAATTGAGTACACACACTAGATAGGACTGCTTCAGTAGAGGAAGATCTTTAGGAGATCTCTCTGAAGTCTTGTAAAATGTGATAGATAGTTCAGCGATCGGAGTGCAAAAGCAGCTGAAGAGAAGATACGCTTCCCGTACCTATCCATCGTTCGGAATTCCTTATTGGGCGATGTATAGAAGAAGTCTCTGCTAGCTCCTCCTTAGTGGCTGCCGCCACCACCATTGCATCAACAGGTAAGCCCTTGGATAAAAAGTCTTCGTCTTTGGGGGCAGAAAAAAATTTATTTGGCCTCCTGGGGACCGGTTCCACGGCATCAGGAGTCTGCCATGCTTTCTGACTCAAGATCCAGTAATTCATCAAATGGAGGAGATACCCATGAAGCTGAGGGTTGAGACCCGAAAGCCTTCAGGTACACTGACTCATCAGATGGGGTAATGGTGGGCCAGCCGCCTCTCTGCCGGAGGATCTCCAAAATGTCTGCAAAGGAGACATCTTCAGAGGATGACTAGACGACCCCTCAGACTCATCGAGGTCAGTGTCAGATGTGACAGACTCATCAGGGGAGTCTACATGCTTCCTTTTACATGATCTCTTCTGTGGGGGCTCCTCAGCAGGGTTCTCTGGGGAGGTCTCAGAAGATCGGGGGCCACCCAAATGGGGGTCCTGAGGCTGTGGGTCTCTGCCATCCCAGGGGAGAGAGGATGCTGAGACTGTAGTCGGCGCTTGAGAGAGTATAGCATCGGTACTTCAACGTGGGGCGGATGAAGTATCCAACATGCTCCTCATCATCATGAAGACAGATTCCTCTGGCTCCGAAGAGAGTGTAGTGATGGCTTCAAAAGAATCAGCTCAGAGAACGATGTAGAGTCCGAGCTCACTCGGACCGACGCACCAAGAGAAAGACTCGGCACCAAAGAAGTTCGGTTCCAAGTGTCCCTCTCGGGGCCAACCAAAGAGCTTCAGACCCTAGACACTTCAGACAGCGCCGAGAGTGTAGGAGCGGAAATAGGCTCAGACAACCACACGGGGTGCTGGAGCAGAGGACACCACTATAGTCGATACCGGCAATATCGGCTCCAAAGGCCCAATCTGGGTTGGAGGAGGAAAGAAAGCAGGATCGGTAGCAGGAGTCGGCACCGAGACCAAATGCGTTGGAGCAGATTAAAATTTTGGCAAGGCCGACAACTTGGAGTCTGAGCACCACTCTTTTGATGTCTTCTTCAGATAGGCTCCTGGAGGATCTGGAGGACAGTGTGGGAGGCCATGTTCTCTGCAATATAGGTGATTTTAGAGTAGGGGAGACCGGTGGAATGTCTGTAGACCGGCTCCAAAGAGGACTGCTAGTGATTGGCACTGAAACACTTGGTGCCGATACCGCAGGGTCAGTGTCCAAAATCTCAATTGTCCCCGAAGATTGTGGAGCTAAAGAGACAGAGACCAACTCAGATTTTGGTAACTTCTGTGGAGGTTCAGAGACTGTAGTTGAGGCTGGAGAAGGCCGTTTAGAGGTCTTGCCCTTATCCTTTCTAGAAGAATGCGACCTAGCAGAGGAGGAAGATCTGGCTAGGTCTTCCTCGAAGGAAGGTTTTACATGCCTTTTAAAATCAGCTTATTCTTCTGTTCCTGGAGTACTCTAGGGCTAAAAGAATGACAAAAGAGACTAATTTCTTGTAGATGGACATTTTTTGCGAACATTTAGTACACTTTTTAAGGCCCGACTGTTTGTGTTCTTTATGTTCCTTGGACATATTGGCAGTAGAGAAAAAACCAACACACTCACACAACAAGAGAGGAACTAGATTCTCTAACTTAAGCAGATCTAGCCCTAACACCCACAACAAAAATAAAAAGGTTTTACTAGGTTCTCTAACTTAAATGAACCTAGTGCAAGAAAGAAAAAAGGGACAAAACTAACATCTCTAAATTAAATGGTCTAGTCAAAAAACACACAGTCACGGGATACCACACACAAACGGCCAACAGGCCCAAATAAATTTTAAACGGCAATAAAGTCAAATCCGGTTAAAGACACAAATCGGTAATCACAATAAGACTGTCAGTAATCAGAAAAAAACTTCACAAGAAGCAAAAACTCCTAATAAGCAGTAATAATAAAACTGAATCATTTAGCCATGGCCAACCAAAAGAAGTTTCCGACTGAAGATGCGGCAAACGAGATCTGGGGAATGTGCTCATGCACCATAGGATACCTCCTAGCCACGAGCCAATCAGAAGTTTTCAGGCTTTCTAAGCGGCCAAGTCGGAGCAGAGGATCGGCTCCGGAACCCACATGTAATAATGGAGGCAAGATAGGACTACATAACATTGTGTCTTATGTAGATCGCCTCAAGGCCCTATCCCTGTATTCCGTCTCCTACAGGCTTTTGAGGGGAGATCTATGCCTGGCATACAGGGCATGTCAGACCCCAGTCTGATGGACTTCCTTCATATCTACAAAACAAACAGTACCAGAATTACCCAGTCTAAAGACTTAAACCTCGCCTGTGATATAAATAGGACATAGTGGAGACAGAGGTATGTATCACAGAAACTACCCCGTCTAAAGAAGAGGCTCCCCGTCCATGTGAAGCAGAGTTCATCCATAATCCAATTCAAGTGCAACTTGGACAACTGGATAGGAAACCAGAAATTTATTCCTGGTTTGGCATCTATGTCTCTGATGCAAACAAGTAACCTGTAAATGGTTCATCTGCCAGGCCCATGCTTACACTTATCAAGGGTATCAGAACTCGTCAGAGATTTGGGATGCATGGCTAGGCTTAAAAAGTCCCTTGTGGTCGTTAGCTTAGTAAACACCTATGAACCTTTGAATGAAACACCTCAATGGCTTCATAGATGATGGCATCTTTGATTTCTTCTTGTGTACATGATTATGATCTCTAATTTCTCAAAGTATTTGGGTTTTCTAATACCATGATGGGAAAGGACCCCATTCCTAAGTCAAAGTATGATTAAAGTTCATGAAACTGGTATTGCAATCTTTGATGTCAGACAGAAGTGCCCTTCGCAGCACTCTCAGTGTGGCCAGTAATGACTCCTCCTGCAATTCATATGGAGTTACATGTATCGGTAACGTATCTAAATACGATTGTAGATCCTTTTTTATAAGACCCTTTGCTATTACTACTACTGGAACTGTCTGGGTTCTTTCTTCCATATTGCTCTCGTTTCTGCCTGCAAATCCTGATATTTTATAACTTTGTCTCTCTCTGTAGTCAAGACACTGTAGTCACTTGGTGTAGCGATTTCAATGATCAATGCTACATCAGTCTTCTTTTCATGGACTACTACATCTGGTTTTCTCACAACTACCTTTTGAATTGTTGGTAATGGGTGATCCCACGTGATGCAGACCATCAATTTCTATGATGCTTTGCGGCTTGTATTTCCAATGTTTTTCAGCTACTTCAGTATTATAATGTTTGCACAATCCCCAGTGCAACACTCTTGCCCCATTATTATTCCTTTCTGTATACAGTCGTCCTGCCATTAGTATGTCACAACCAGCAACAAGGTGTGTGATTGTTTTCAATTCTGTTTTACAAAACCTGCATTTGTCTGTTTCCCCACACGTTCAATGGACTTTGTAAACCAACGTGTATTTAAGTCCACTACCTTGGCCCACCACTATTAACCTTTCATCTTTTGGTTTGACTTTGCCTCTCCTTAACCATTCCTGTGTTCGATCCCGATCAACATGTTGTTGTTCCAGGAGCTTTCTATACTTGTAACTATATACATTTTCCACATTCAGTTGCTGCCTGATTTTTACTTCCTCTGGTTTGATTCCCATTCCTGCTCCTGCTAGACTAAGCAGGGAAGTCATCTTAGATTTATTCTCCTCATGTTTCAAAACTTTTACTGTGTTTGGGTCTTGTGAGGTCAGCAAATATGTATGCAGCCCAACGATTGCAGATCTATACATATAATCAATTTCAAGGACCTCTTTTGGAATGGGGAATATATAATCTTGGTATGCAATGATTTTTGTAAATCATTTGATGAGCATGTTAAGATTTGCACTGGGTGTGACGAGGATGGACAGGATTAGGAATAAGTATATTAGAGGGTCAGCCCAGGTTGGAAGGTTTGGAGACAAAGGCAGAGGGGCAAGATTGCGTTGGTTTGGACATGTGCTGAGGAGGAAAGCACAGTATATTGGGAAAAAGATGCTAAGGATGAAGCTGCCAGGTAACAGGAAAAGAGGAAGGCCTAAGACAAGGTTTACGGATGTGCTGAGAGAGGACATACAGGTGGTCGGTGTGACAGAGCAAGAGGCAGAGGACAGGAAGAAATGGAAACAGTTGATCTGCTGGGGCGACTCCTGACGGGAGCAGCCGAAAGAAGATGATCTGATGAGCATGAAGCATCCTTCTTGTTTTCCTGTCTAATCTATCCAACACCTTTTGGGGCCAGTCAATCACACCAAAACTAAGTTAGTACAGGTACAGCAAACTGGTTTATAGCTTCAACTTTGTTGCTACATGTCAACACTGTTTTCAGGATTAATTTAAGCTTCTAAAATATTACTGAGTTTTATTCACATTTGTTCATGTTTTATTGTTGATCCTTCAGCAATTCCCAAATATTTATACACTCCCTCTTGCTCAAGTTCTTCTATATCACAGTCTTGCCCCAAACTGATGTTTTCTTAGTGCTGCAACTTTCCTACTCTAAAGGTTGCATTTGCTTATTTAAGACCACATTACATTATTACATCATCTGAAAAAGTTTTGACTGCTTGCAGTTGCGCTTTCAGTTCCATATCTGATGAGCTATATAATTTTAAATCATCAACAAAAAGAAGATAAGAAGTCTTAACACTTTGTTGCCTTCTGGAAGCCAAATTATACCCATGACCTAATCTGTTAAGCAGACAGATTAATGGGTTAAGGGCAAGGCAAAAGAGCAGCAGTGACAGAGTCACCCTGGAATATCCCCCTTTGAATTTTTATCCCTGGAATAATAATTTGTTCTCTATCATGGCTTAACTGCAAAGTGGTTTGCCACTGTTTCATGATCGCTGTGATTTACTTTATCAGTGCAGGGTGTATCTTTTACATTTTTAAGCACTCTTATCCAGGAATGTGGTATACTGTCAAATGCTTTTTTGTACTCTATCCATGCCATACTTAGATTCTTCCCCTTTTTACAGTTCTCCACTATGACTAACAACAAATGATCCTTTGTTCCATATGACTTTCTTTTATTACCCCTTTGTTCTATTGCCATAGAGTTTTTTCCTAAATGACTATAAACTCTTTTGGCATCAACTGCGGTGTATAGTTTATACATCACTGGAAGATAAGTTATTGGTCTATAGTTTTTAGGGTAGCTTGCAGGTTCACTCTTAAATAGGAGCTTTGTTTTTCCTGTTAGCCAGACTGGTGTCTGTTCGGAGTACACACACAAATAGTTCTTAGTCATGGCTAAATCTTCATGCAAAGATGTTAATACTTTTAGCCAGAAGTTAGGTACTGCATCTGGGCTTGGGGTTTTCCAGATAGAGGGTTTTCTTAACTTTGTTTCAATCTCTCTGGCCATTATTTCATCCCATTTCATATCCTGTGCATTTGAACTTCTTATTCTTTCTTTTACTTCTTCTATCCATTTAGCATCTTTGTTATGTTCCACAGGATCTTCATAGATATTTCGCCAAAATGTATCCATTTCTTCTTTTTTTTTTTGGTGCTCTTTCAATTTCTTTTACCTTGTTTCTCAATTATCTACACAACTTTTTGGCTCATCAATAAATTGCTTATTTTGTATTTTTCCTTTATATTTATCTATGTATCTTCTACGTTTTCTCTGCCTGTGCTGATAATTTTAGTTTATTATTTATGATAGTGCACAATATATCCTGATCTGTTTTGATACTGTGCACTGCTTTTATCACGTCTATCTTTGAGTATTTTTGTTGATCTGTTCCCTCTCTTCTATACTTTTCTAACAATGACACTTCTTGTTTGAATTGCTTTATAGTTTTCTCTATTCAATACTTCCATGATGGCATTCGATTTCTCCCTATCCTTTCCCTTACTACCCTGTGTTTTGACACAGGATTTTAACTGTTATCAATTTGGCTGCACAGTACTGTATCCTGCTTACTTCTGTTACATCACACAAATCTCTATGGACAGTCCTAATTACTGTGCTCACCTGTTTTAACCAACTTCTAACTTTTTGGGTTTTATTGACCTTCTGCAGTCTACTTCTTTCATTGATCTTAATATGTCTAGCCATCAATATTAAATCAAACAACTCTTCTCTTAGATCATTTTCTTCTAAACTGAGGGCACATTCTTCGTTCATTTCCTGTGGGCATTCTATAAAATGTTCCAGAGCATCTTCCTGTGACATCTGTTGCTCTTTCACATGGGAATATACTGGCCTATCACTCTGCGACACTGACTGTCAGATTTGCCACAGTTTCCTGTTCTTTCCCTTACTGTATAGTTCCAAATGAACGTTTGTACTGATTTCCTATGGAAGGCTCCAAAGTATCTTCATATGTTAACTGATTAGATGCTTCCTGCTCCACTGGTTTCTCCTTAATTTAGGTGTCCATTGCTCTATCCTGTTATGTTATCAGAGTTAAATTTTCTACACTCAATTCTTTACATCGCAGGTAATCCATAACCTCAGTTTGTATTTCTTTAACTTCCCCATTAGTAATCCTCTTTTTTACCTTTCCTCTTTTTCTTATTTTTTGTATTGTAAAATTTTCCATATCTGGATGTCTCTATTTCTCTTCAATTATCGTTGGTGCTGCACTTTTTGCATTAATTAGTTTTGCTTTCTCCTTTGCATAAATATTGCAGCATATTAAATCACTATTTCCCATGTCCATGTTTCTTCTTCAGATGTCTCCCTGCTTCTCTTGTTTCTCCTTACTTTTGGGACTAGTTGTTCCATCATGTTGATATAACCTGTGTTAGATTTTCTACACTGAATCCTTCACTTTGCAAATATTCCATAACTTCAGCTTCTATTTGTTTTTTACTTCTACTTGACTAATTTTCTGTTCTACATTCCCTCTTTATGATCTTATTTTTTTATTGTGAAATTTTTCATATCTGGATGCCTTTACTTGTATTTCCCTTCACATATCTTTGGGTCTGCCTTTTTTGTGTTGATTAATTTGGCGCTCTCTTTTGCATAAATATTGCACCATATCAGATCTCTCTCTTTCCCATGTCCATATTTCTTTTTTATACCCTTCAAACATCTTTAAATTTTCGCACTTCCTCAGACATTTCTTTATCCAAACAGCATAAGGTTTCTTGGTTTATATAGCGTTTGCTATGGATCTGTTGCATTAATGAACACAGTTTTATTTGAAGCTTCTGACAGTTTTTCTTGTGGAAGTATTTTTCTTTCCTCTAATTTCACTCAATCTTTTTGTATATCTTTTAGCATGGAAATTCAGGGTTTCTCGCATAACAGTAACAATACACAATTTCTTTCTTATCCTCAATAGTCCACTCTATCGTCTGTACAGCTCTTTTTTGGCCTATCAGTTTTTGTGATTTTTGTGGACTGCTACTTCCTTCTACAACAGGGGGCCATCCTCCCCCTGGGCCTGGCCTAGCCCCATGATCTCCAGTATGAAGGGAACCAATGGCATCAAGTCTGATAGGGGAAGGCCTGATGGTCCACAGGCATAGAGGCAAAAAGAACCTAGTGGGGAAATGGGACACACTTTCCCACTTTATGCCAGTCACCTAATGGTAAATGCTGCAAATTATCTCTGTGCTCCTACAGAGAGACACTGTGCTCACCTGCTCACCTTCACCTACAGCAGGCTTGGTCTGAAGAATAGTGCTGATACAGTCAGTAGTTATCACACATTCTTTAGTACTTCGACCAGCAGCACAACCATTCAAGGAAAATGAGCTTAGCTGCATCCATCACAATTATGAATATGTTTTAAATAATGTAAATGATGCAGCTCCTGTCAAAGTGAAGACGTGCCTTTCATTAAACAGCACCATTCCACAAAAAAAAAAACAGAACTTCATCCATTATACACGCAGCTAACTCTCTAAACAGCATTGCTGCAATCCACAACTCTCTTACATTCTCGCAAGTTCCACAAGGAAGAAGTGTTTAGCTGAATTTAGCAGAACCTACAACGTACATACAAGATGGATAAAGTACCAAATAGTTATCTACCAGAAGAAGCAAAGGGAATCTTTCTTAATAGCTGGGGAATTGCAGCTAAGTATTTTGGGGGATTTTCCTTTCCCAGTTCAAGTAAATCCATAGAAAATACAGAAAGGCAACAATGATGGTGGAAAAAATAAAGAAACCATAAAAAGCACCCAAAGAGTGCATACACTCAAAATCAAAAAATAAAATAAAAACGCCACCACCAGGTGTAAACTCGACACTCGGTTTATTAATGAGTTAATAAAAACAAAAGCACAACGCGCTTTCACCCTTCCTAGTCACAGGGCTTCAGAGTAAAGGCATTTTACATAACAAGCTCATTTAAATCTGTTAAAATTATGTGACCATCACAAAAGGTCTCAACATACTGAAACCTTCACTTTATTTAAAAATGACTTATAGGCTCCAGTCATAGTATAACCCCCCCCCCCCCCACGTGTCCATACAGTAAAAAAAAACTGTATAGCAACAGCTAAATTCCATTATATTCTGTCTCTAATAAACCTATTCCTTCTAATAAAAACCATTACTGGACAGCTACTCGCCAATTAAATACTATAACTTGGATGCTCTTAATTTTAAAACACTACTCAATGAACAATTCTCATTAATTCTTAGTAGTGATGTGGCATTTAATCTCAACTGCCATTCAGTCTCCAATCTCTCTAGGGTGTTTTGATATCACCTCCCCTTTCTGTGGAGATGATTCTATCAATGACAAAAAATATAAATTTTTTAAAATTAATTCACGTCAAACTGTGAATGTAAGAGCATTCTCGATCTTCTTATGCCAAATACCCCTCACATGCTTGGTAATTCTCTCTCTCAACTTTCTAGTGGTTTTGCCCACATAAAACGCCGGACATGTAACACAGGTTGCAATATATACTACCATTTTGATGTTACAATACAATGTCTTGGGCAAGGAATACTACGATTATAACCTTCCACTGCTACATATGGACTTGCATTAATGTATTTACATGTCCTACACATATTACATTTCGACATATTAGATCTATAATCCCTACACTTTGTATTTTTAACTTTCTCCAAACACATTTTCAAATTTTTCCCCCTACTAAAAGTAATCTTGTTTTTTTCTCCCAGGATCTGCTTCATATCATGGTCAAAAACACAAGTTGTTAACTGCTGTTCTTAATTTCAATGTTCCTTGGTTATACGGAAGTACCAGGTTCTTCTCAAAGTGCGTTTGCCTTTTCGAACCAAATGTTGTCCCTTACTTGGTTAACAAAATAGGGATAAACCTTTTGTCATGCTTTTTCAAAATTTTCATTTCTAATTTTGATTAGTAATTTAACTGGGCGCCCTCTCGTTTTAAACATATCTATTGCACTAATCAACCTTGAAATCCTCACCATTTGTCCTTTAATAACATGTTTTTTTTTTCTGGTGCAAGGGGTGACAACTTTTAAAATGTAATAAAGAGTCTGAATAAGTATTTTTTTCTGAAAATGCTCGATTTCCTGGGTACAAGTTTTAAGTAAATTTTAAGAGGTTGTAGTATTTGTTCAATGAAGTCACTATTTTATTCTAAGTTACCTTTCCATAACAATAATATATCATACAAAAACCTTAACCATGTGATTATTTTCTCCATGAAAGGTGAAGGAAACACATTTTCTCTCATAACACCACCAGGTTTGCATATATTGTGCCTCATTTTGCAACCATAAGCACCCCTGAGATTTGACTAAAGTACTCTCCTTCGAAATATAAAAAATTATTGTGTAGGACTACATCCATAAGTTCCATTACTAGGTTCCTTTTAACAATATGCAGACCATCTATATTAATTAGGGCATCACCAAAAAGTTCAATACCCTCTTTTTTGTGGGATCACCATAAATAAATTGATAGCATCCACAGTAACAAACATATATTGTTCATTGATAGATAAATCTCTAAGAGGTTCTAAATAATACCAGGAAGACGTCTATAAGAATATATCTATTGCTACTAACTGCTTTTTTACAATGTAAATCAATAAAGGCAGCAATTGGTTCAGTTATCGAACTCATAGCCGCCACAATAAGGCTGAGTGGGTGGGGAGGGGGGGTGTTAATGTCTTTGTGGATTTTAGGAATGCCAAAGATTGAAGGAATTAACTGGTGTTTCCATTGTCAAAAAAACATATTCATTCTGATCGATGACACCTTGAGTCAGCAAACTGCATAATAACCAATCTAGCTTAGCATAAGCTCTTCTAATTTCATGGATAGATGCTCTTTTATAAGTGTTAGCAACATTCAATAAGTCATACATTTTACTTACATAATCCACTTCATAATCAGTACTCCCTCATCTTTGTCTGGTTTCATAATTCTATTCTCCTTTGATCCACATAAAAATTTTAGACATTGCCTTTCTTCTATAGACAAATTATCATCACCACTATATCTGTTCTTTAGGATCTTGCACATCTCTTTCTCTCTCAATTTTTCACAGACATTTATCATGCCATTAACAGGTGGCATAAAAGTACTTTTTCTTTTAATCTGGTTACAGTGTTCGGAAATATTTCTATTCACAAAAAAATACAAGCAGATTGAGCTGCCTAGTATACAATCTAAAATTAATCAAATACTTTGCCTCATCCAGTTTTAAATTGGGTACAAACGAAAAACCTTTTTCAACAGACTAAAATGAGCATCATTAATTTCCAAATCTGAAAGGTTGTAAGTAGAAAAACAATCTCCATTGACTGTCACAATTTTATGTTCACCAAAATTCATATGAGCCAGACATTGCTTCTCCTATCGCTGGGAAGCACCATTGTTCCTCCTCCCCCATTGTTGCGGTGAATACCACTGATTAATTTGTTTCTTCTGTCCTGGCTGGCCATGATTCCTGTTCAACAATCTCTGAGATGATCTCAGAGGAACTGGTTTTAAAAAATGACTATTTCTATTGTTAATGTTCCTTCCGTTCAGGTTAACATTACCCCTGGTATCACAGTTATCATTGCTGTGCACATTATCCCCATCTAGCAGTTCATTGGCCACTTCAGTTTCTTTGGGGGCAGGGTATGCTATTTAATCGGCATATTCATTCATGTCTCAAAAATATTTCCTTTTGTTTCCTATTTAAATTGTCTAACAAACCTCTCAGTTTCAACAAATTCTTTTCTACTACTTTGCTCTGTTGTGTTCAAATAATAAATCTCTAGTAATACTGTTAATTCAATAACTTGTTTTTCAATAACTAACTTATGTTCGTTGTCCCTAATGATGATTTTCATCAACTCCATTCCAGTACAGTCAAACGGTTCAAGCAACTTGTTGTGCATAATGTAACCTTTTTGTGTTCCATTAGGGAACTTCAATAGTCACAAACTCATCGGTACTTGTTGAAGCTCCAAAGAGCGTTTGAAAAACAGACTATCCACCTGCAGTGTTTTAGTTAGTTTTTCAAATGAACGCAATTGCATTTGGATTGTACCAAGTCCTTCCGCACTACCAGGGAAGGCAGAAAATTGAAAATCTGGTGCTACAAACAAGGAGTGAAAAATCAAATGTTGGTGCATTTGTTGGATTAGTTCCTGCATTTTCCAGACTCATATTAGACTGGTTGTTCACCTCAGGTCTAATGTTGGTAGTCTCAAGCTCATTTGGAGGGTTATGCAAAGTGAGAAGATCCATCTGGGTAGAGGTCAGTGTAGATGAGTCCGTGGATGCTGCTGGGATCCGCATTTGCTGTTTAAGTTACAGCACCAATTCATTAAGCTCTCTGATCAGTTTCTCCATAGCAGGTCGAGTGAAAACAAGTAGTAGGGTGAAAAATAAACTACCAAATATACTATGAGGGGAACCTGTGAGTTGTGTTTCATTTTTAAATAAAAGTGAAGGTTTCAATATGTTAGAGACTTTCTGTAATGGTCGCATGATTTCAACAGATTTAAAAGAGCTTGTTATGTAAAATGGCTTTACGCTGATGAAGCCCAGTGACTAGGAAGGGTGAAAGCACTTAGTGCTTATGTTTTTATTAACTCATTATAGTGTCGAATTTACACCTGGTGGTGGCATTTTACTTTATTTTTTTTGGTAAAAATAAAGACCCATGCCTTGGTGATGAAGATGACACATGCTCTCCCTATGGCAGAAAAGCAATATTAACTACTCCTAGCACTGTCGCTTCAGATGAAGAGGCACATTTAACTGTTGCAGCAACAAGACTTGAAGAATGGAGCTTGACTGACTTCCATTTCAGCTGAAGGTGAAAAGGTCTAGAGTGAGTTTTTGGCAGCACAATGTAAGAAATATATCTGAACCCCCCTGTTGTGGGCAAGCACTTGCACAACAGCATAAACCACAAATTTGTGACCTGAATGCAAAGAAAATAAAATGTATTCCTGCATGCCTTTTTTAACACATGTGAAAGGGTGGAAAGAGTAAAATCTGAAAAAAAACTTGGAGGAGACAAAAATATAAAAGTGTGACAGCAGCATGAGGACAGTCTATCAAAACAAAAAAGCTACTCATAAGGCGGTGAGGCAAGCAACCATTAGTCCTAAATGACACCTTTTGCAGAAGCCTTCCTTGAAAGGAGTTTGGTAGGTGTTCCTAGTTTACCTGTAGCAGTGAGAGAGGGAGACTGACAGAGCTGGGGGCTGGCACTGCTGCACACAAACAACTGGTTCTGAAGAAATGCACGGAACTGCTTTAGATACTACTACTTAAATCTCATCTCCAGTGTTTCTTTTTCCTGATGTAAGCTTGTAAACTGCAAGCTAATAATACATTTTCCTTGTTAGACATTTGCAAGAAGTGTATATATTCCCCAGTGAAACAGCTAACTGTGTTTTATTCCCTTTCAAAAGTGAATAAGTGAATACCAGCATCATTCTACACCATCCAGGTTTTTGCTGTAGCTCATCACTTCACTGCCTTTTAGTAAATTTTACTTCCTTAAAACATTCTTCACATGCTGCTACTACTAACTACTGCATGTACAAAACACAAATTAAGTAGTACAGCTTTGGGAAGTTAAATTGGCAGTATACAACTACTTACTGTTCTTTCGCATTTTCCTCCCATGCTTCAAGTATACGCTCTATTAAATGACAATTCAGGAAAAGCTTCAAAAACAAAGAAAATTGTGTTAAAAAACAAAAGCCAATCTGTAACTTTAAAAAATGAGATTGACAGCTTTTAATGGAGGCTAAGTAAAATACATGTTTACTTTCCTATGCTCAGTGTTATGGAGACATGTACTCTATATAACAGAGGAATGACCATACAAAATAGGGTTCGGCTGATTAGAAACATGTTCCCCTGCGAAGCTAACTCTCTCACCTAGCTGGAAGGAGGCAATCCCTTGTTAATTAACATTCGATTTCCTTCAATTTCATGTTACAATTTCTTTAATTATTCATTACTAGTTATATTACATTATTAGTGTTGCGAGAACATTCTATTTCCTTCAATTTCATGTTACAATTTCTTTAATTATTCATTACTAGTTATATTACGTTATTAGTGTTGCGATACTTACATATCCTCACATGTATTCCATACTAAAGCCATTGCATTCATTCACTTTCATATCTTTATACATAAAAATTTTAAATACATCTTACTACCACTTGTTTATTTGCATTTCAGGAAATTAACGGGTTTACCAGCTTCAAAAAACTTCTCTCCATTACAATCTGTGCTGGTGGTATACAGGGATAAAGCCTTGCTGAGGCAACCAAAGTTCAAATACCGGCTTGGGCTGTTGATTCAAGCAGTGAGGATGGGCATAGCCATGGGGGGGGGTGCTGGTTTATTAAGCTCACTGTAACAAGTGTGACTGGCTTCAATCCAGAGGACATAGGCAAGTGTGGAACAGAAGACAGTCTTAGGATGGCCATTAGTGGGGGTGGTGAAGCTGGCGATGGCAACCCTTGCGAGTGTGTGTGTGTGTGTGTGTGTGTGTGTGTGTGGAGAAGCAAGCACATGCATGGTGGTACAGTGAAGGCATTCCCATGTGCTCATGTTGACACCAAGGGTCATGCCTTCAAAGATGCTGGTTGCTCACCATAGCACAATATTTGGTTAAAAGCTTTCTTCCCAACTGTTTAGAACTTCATCAGAACCAGTTGCAGAACCATATCTTCCTATCCCCTTTCTGATTCTGTGAAAAAAGTCCTCTGTGGGGCACAGTGCATCCCTACGGCAGATAACATCCTCCCATCCCTGTTTACCCCCTGAGAGACTTTTCTTTACCTTATGGACAAACAAGGTGAATCCAAATGGAGCACTGATGAATGAAGTCTAAGTAGTCTGAGAAGTCACACTGTTGCATCCAGGAGTGCAAATTCCTGAACCTGTGGCTCTAAAAGCTCCCTCGGAGTTATGCAAAATCAGCCTCATGGAGGCATTCAAAAGGGACTGGAGGATGGCCAGTTCGGAAAACAACTTTTTGTCCTCTGCAGATGTGGACCCTGAAAGGGTGTTGGAAAACTCCTTGATCATTTCCCTCTGAAATCTCATAACATGTACCAAGTAGTTCAGCGACCTGAGGGCAAAAGTCGCTGACAGGTAAACACGCTCCCCAAATCTGTCCAACACCTGGACAGACTGTTCAAGGGATGGACAGAACAACTTTGTTCAGCAGTTTCTTTCTTGGTGGCCACTGTTGTCACCATAGCATCCACTGGGGGACACTTGTTCCAACAGGCCTAATCCTTAGGCACAACAAGGTAATTATCTGGCCTCTTGGGGATAGGCTCCAAACATCTGGGGGAGAGGGGATTTTGTAAGACCAAACACCTTCCTGTATAAAACGTTGAAGGACTTCACCGAAACAGACATTCTGAAGGGATCATCGGGCAACCCCTCCCTTTCATCAAAGTCAGTGTCGTCTATCAAACATTACTGTGGGGGACTCTAAGTGCCTCCTTTTGCATGTACGCTTCAGAGGCACACCAGTGGGTTGCTCTGGGAAGGACTCAAGAAGTGAGAGCAGAAACCTGACTGGGCCAGATGCTCTGATTGAACAGGATGGAGAGACTCAGAATCCAAAGTGGGAAGTTGTGGAGGGGTTAGACCCAAGGGAGGCAAAGATGTTTTGTTCACAGAGGTGGAAAACACACTCTGCATTATCTTAATGGCAGAGATCATGGGGAACCAAGAACAGACCTGGCAGTAGCCAAAGCACCTGCCCAGGACAGCCTTGAGCATTCCCATAATCTTGCTTCAACTCAGAGGACAGAGCTGAGCTGACAAAATCCGAGGAAAAGGGACAGCTCTGAAAACATCAGAGTTGAACCCAAACCCCCAGATCCAGTGCTGACACTATGGCTTCAAGATTCTTCTGGCTCTGACAGAGTGGAGGAGGGTCAAGCGTTAGGCTCTGACACAGAAACTTGGGATTCTCGGATCCAGGCACTCCAAAACCAGTGGATAGGTCGGAGTAGGAGTCAAACGTTTGTGTTGGACTGGTGGTAGGCTTAAAGATACAATAGGAGATTGTTCCAGAATTACCCCCAACTACATCTGTGTTCTAAAGAAACTTTATCATCATTCTGTCTGCATCTGCTTCTATTAGGCTCCTAGCTGACCTGAGGGATGAAGATGTTGAGGGTGGTCTTGACATCCTTTGAGTTGTTTCTTGCAAGAATGGTGAGTGAAGCCTTGAGGAAATAGGCTCTGGAGAAAATCTGGGTTATCTATCATGGATTAGCTTTGATTTGAATAGAGTCAGACCTGAGGGAACAGTGGGATCAGAGGATCTTCGTTTTGATGGGGTCAGATAGAAGGAAGCAATCAGACTCTATCTTGAGATTTTGCCAGGCAGAGCATAGCATGAAGTATGAGGAAGAGAATGACTGCAGAAATGCTTCTATGAATCCTTAGCCTTGCCAGCAGAATCTTCCTTCCATGACTCCCAAAGATTTCTTGGAGTGGAGAGAGCTCTGGAAGATGAAGTGGAGGGAAGCAAACCTACTAATACCAAATTGTTTCTGCGCTCGACCAGCACTCTGATTAAATCCCACACAGATTTTGCACATGGTGTTGATATGCCATACTCCGAGGCAATAAACGCACTCAAGAGTGAGTGCCTGAGTTAGGAATTTTGTGCGCACAAGACAAAACATTTTTCCGACATGCTCAAACAAAAACAACGGAAGAATAGTGAGCAAAAAAAGAAACTACCAATAATGCTAGCACCTAATACCAGGAATGGTACACGATAGGAAAAAATACCCACATTGGTATAAAGAAGTAACTCTCTGGTAGCAGAATAATTAGCAAGGGCACAAAGCCTGACAATTTAAAAAAAAAGCGCACACTAACAGATAATATATACATTATATTACAGAAACATGGGGATGAAGTGAAAGAAGAAAAACAGTGAACCACTACAATAAAAGAACCAAATACACCTCGAGCTACATGTGACCACATCCAAACGCTGAAGCAGCAAATGAGATTCAAGATAAATCAGGCAAAAGAGAGGATTATAGGTAAGGGAGGAGCTTCAGCTATGGAGCCAAAGTCAATTGAAGTGGCAGAAGTCAGATCAAAGACCCACTGCTTGAGGTTCAGATGAGAGAGACAGCAGATCACTGGTCTATAAATCGATAAACTTGTTTGACAAACAGACAGAAAAAAAAAAAAAAAAAACATTCTCAAAGTTTAGAGAGAGCGCCTGTCGGTCCATAGCATCTTCTCTTAGAACTGAGTATTTGGCCAGATATGACATGGGGAGTGCTGCAAAGGATAAGTATTGGACAGTAACCTAAGCAGTAAAATTTAAAGATCATATGCAATGTTTTTCACTTTTTTTGCTGTAATAATGCTCTCATCATGTAAAGTAGGCTTTCTGATTATAAAATATATTTTACTTTATTTACTTCAGTAAAACTTTGCTAATTAACTATAGTAAGCAAATTTACTGCAGGCTGAGCAGCTTCCAATTACTTCCTAATTGCATGATACAGTTGTTAGGATATACAGTTTGACAATCTGTAGTAGTTAGGAGTTTTCTGTACTTTGTAGCAGATTTAAACATACGAATGTGGCACAGTCAGACAATAAATCACCAAATGAATGCAGTTATATTCAAATATAAGTAAATTAGAACAGAGTAAGATTCCTTCTAAAGTGCACAATGACTGGCACATAACAGTTTAATTTCTGCAAGCCTTTTGGTCTCCTAATACAATGATGGGAATGGACCTCATTCCCAAGTCAAAATATGATTAAAGTTAGTGAAATTAATATAGTTTCATTCTTTAATGTTAGCCAAAACTGCCCTTCATAGCACCTGCGATGTGCCCAGAACTAACTCCTCCTGCAACTTCATGTGGAGTTACATTTATGGTTAACATACCTAAGAAGACTGCAAATGTTTTATGAATCCCATTGTTCCTACCACTATTGGAACAGTCTGGATATCCTTCTACATTGCTCTCATTTCTGCCTGTAAACCTTGGTATTTTATGACCATCTCACTCTGAAAGCAAGACATTGCAAATCACTGGGTGTAGCAATTTCAATGATAAATGCTGCTTCTGTCTTCTGTTCATTGACTACTACATACAGTTTTCTCACATCTATTTTTTTAAACTATTGATAATGGGTGATCCCATGTAATATAATCATTCTTTATAATGATTTGTGGCTAATGTTTCCAATGCTTCTCAGCTACTTTTAATACTGTAATGTTTGCACAATCCCCAATAGCAGAGGGCCACGTTATTATGCCTTTCAGTACAGAGGTCCTCCGCTATTAGTGCATCACACCCAGCAGCAAGATATGCTGTTGTTCCCAGTTCTGTTTTACAGAACCTGTATTTATCTTTTTCTCCCACATACTCACTGGACTTTATAAACTAACATATATGCAAGTCCACTATCCTGGGTATCAATATTAACCTTTTATCTTTTGGTTTAAATTAACCTTTCCTTAAACATGTGTATCCGTCCCTGATCGACATGGGGCTGTTCCAGAAGTTTTCGATACTTGCAACAATGTTTATGCCTTTTCCATATTTCTTGCCTTCTCATCTGATCGTTCACCTTATTTTTTTGCTTGCTTGTTTTTTGGCACATTCAGTTGCTACCTGATTTTTGTCTACTTCAGGTCTGACTTCCATTCCCATTTGACACAGATATGCTTCTGCTAAATTAAGCAAGGAAGTCATCTTAGATTTGTTCTCTTCATGTTTCCGAACTTTCAGTATGTTATGATCTGAAAAAAGTCAGCAAATATGTAGGCAACCCTACGATTTGAGATCTATACATGTCGTCAATTTCAAGGAGGCCCATACCGCCTACAGAAGGATAATATATAATCTTGGCAAACATTGATTTTTATACATCATTTGATCAGCATGAAACACTTTTCTTGCTTTTCTGTCCAACTGATAAAACACCTTTTAGGGCCAGTCAGTCACCCTAAAACTAAGTCAGAACAAGAAGAGAAATTGGCTTATAGCTTGAAATTACTTATTGCTTAACATTACTCTTGCTCAGAAGGTTCCTGAGCTTCAGGCTGTTATGGCCATCCCTCCTTTTTTGTTTTATCCCAAGGACATGGTGTCCCCTCATACAAATCCTTTTATGCCCAAGGTTGTTAATGAATTGTCTTTGAATCAGGCAACTGCCACAAGGCTTTGCCTTATCCTGGAGGGATTTAAAAAGTTCAGCAGCAGCACAGCCAAAAAGATTATTACTACCCAAAAGAGCATCCAATACTTTGGCATTAATGTCATCAGGCAAAGCCAACAGTAATGCCTCATAACAGTGCCAAATGCAGCAGCCCTGAAAAGAAGCATCAGCCACATCGTAACTGCACTTAATGCAATGGCAAGGCACTTGACAGGTAGAATACAACAAGGAAAGGGATGAAATCTTCCTTTCAATGTCAGGAAGGTCAGAAACTATTTGAGAAACCTGAGAAAGAAGGGCTAAAATATAACTAATCATATGGGTCTGGTAATTAATAGCCCTAAAAGGCAGGGTGGCTGCAGTATAATCCTTTTAGCCTAGCTCTTCCATGGCCCTACTATTCTTATCTGAAGGAAGTAACTTAATAGAGGGCAAAAGCATGGAGAGTTTGTCAGAGGAGACAGACACCAGAGAAGGATCAGCAGAACAACATTGATACAAACATTTACAATCATTGTGCACCTTGTAAAATCTGTCAGGTTTCTTGGGAGATGGCGACGGAGAATAAGAGGCTACAGAAGCTGCTAAAAGGGTGCCCAGGAGGGCAGCCAAAACTGCAGGAACAGCAGAAGCTGTGGAAGGCACCATCTGAAGATTTCTTAATACCTCTTCTGGATTATCAGAAACCTGTGAACAATCCCCAGACTTTCATCATGAGACATTGTTCGTAAAAATCTTTATGGGGAATCTGCCTCCCACACTGACATTTTCCCTTTCTGGATGACGTGTAAGCCAACATTAAATAAAAAAAACAGGACAAGGAAGAACTCCACTGAGGCACTTATGAGAAAATGGCAAAGTAATTGGCACAGAAGGGCATTCAGACCAACAGTCAAAGAAAGTGTTCGGATTAGCGGCAAAGAATTTCTGGGTATGTCATCCGTTAGTCACCTATACTCCCTACACCTTGTGTGGGGAGCATACATGTGACATACAATGCATGTAAACACTAAAGGCTTTGGCATACTGGCCTGATGTTAGCCTATCTTTGACGGGAGATCCCTTTTGTAAGGAATACTGCAACAGTGACGTGGGATGACAGACTATGGCATTTGGAAAGCCAAAAAAAAAAGGAGAAACAGCACCAACATGAGAGGGAGATGCTCTCTGTCAGAGTCATGGAGATAATGGGGAAGGGAATAACCAAAATCCAGAAGCAATAAAGGTCAGTAAATTACTTCCACAGTTTACAGAGGGCGATAATTTTGAAAGTTTTATTCATATATTAGAAAGAGTATGTAAACAGTATAATGCTGACCAAGAGCACTTGGTACAGTTCCTGACCCCCTTACTCCATGGTACAGCTGTAACTGCTGTTTCTAAATTGTCTGATACTGACTGTGTAAAGTATGATAAAGTTAAACAATGTTTATCAGAATGTTTTAAGTCAACACCAAGCCCATGAGCTCCCTAAGCCTTGTCCTGAGGTTTAGTACATATGTCACAACAGACTCCTTGTGGTATTCACACTCCTAAATCATACCTAAAGGCCCCCTCAACCTACGCCCATATAGCAACTCAAAGGGTGAAAAACCTGTGGATTCTGGGGGTACCTCTCTATACGCAAACTGCAGATGGGGCATTTTAAGAGTACTTAAGCTTATTTTAGTAACACTGTGGCCACTCCTGAAAACCTTGGTGCACTGGTCAGACTCTACCATTTGTATTAATTTTACTCAGTATAATTGGGTACTCTTTAAAGAGTCTTCGAGTAGCTGACTGGTGGCAGCGTAATTACCTTATAGTCTGGGCAGAGGAGGCGGAGCTGATAAATCTGTGCCACCTTACCTTGGAGTGTGTGTGTTAGCTACTTGGAACAGGGACACAGAGCTCCAAATTGGCCAGTGTGGGGTCTTGTTTGGGGCCTGGAGAGAGAGAGAGGCAGTCCAGCCCCAGGTCTGGTGTGCGCTCTTAAGGGAAATTATGTTTGTTGCAAAGAGCTGCACCCATTTTTACTTCTAGGAGTTGTCCCTCACCAGTGTCAATGGTGAGGACTGAGGCTCCACGATTACTGGCCCAGTGTAGGGACCATCACATATTTCCTTAGAGGGAGAAGAGCACCAAGCTGTATATCTCAGCCATAGACTCCAACCCAGTGAGGAGTGTTATGCAGTTGTAAAAAAAGAATGTCTAGCCACAGTATGGGCACTGCAGAAACGTCAGCCCTATCTGTACAGAAGGAAATTCAATGTGGTTACAGACCACAATCCCTTAACATGGCTACTTTGTGCCATCCAGCAAAATGCCAAGTTATTAAGGTGGAGCTTAGGGTTGCAGGCATATGACATAACACTGCAGCACCATAGTGGGTCAGCAATGCCAACACAGATGGGTTCTCAATTGGTCTTTAACCTTTACTAACTCTAAATATTCATATTTGCTTTTAGTGCCAGTGAAAGTAATTCTTCCAAATGTAGCTGCCATGCGTGCTTCATAATAAACTGTAAATGAATGAAAGGTGGGCAATGTGTTGCAAGTTTTAAGGATTATGTTTAGTAGTACATATTTAACCAAATGCATTTCTTACCGAAACAAAGACAAGTATTGCAGTATAATGTTTAACAGCATTACTGGGGGCTTTTCACACTCTAAATATCCCTCACACCCAGCTTAATATACAGTACCCTCCAGGCTACACAAACATCAAAAAACAGGGATCATGGAAAAAAAAAAAAAAAAAAGGGAACTTGAAGCAAACTTCATTGTGTAGCAAAATAAAGCTCAACTGGAGCAGGTGACGAGAGATCAGTGAACTACTGTACATGGTTGCGGGGGATGCCAGTGAGCGGCTATTTTAGCGCAACCATCATGAGGAAGGGAGATTGGCTCACAACAAGGGTGATGATAACAGAACCCAGTGGTGTTTATCAAGTGGGGCTCAGAGCCCTCCAAGCTTGAACAACCGTAGTGCACTTGCAGTAAGTAGCTTAGACTAATTCAAACACACAGAGGTACACGTTCCCTCAGGAGATTTTATCACAGTTTTGGAGGAGTTGCCGAGTGGGAAGGGCATGCTTCCAGTGGAGAGAAAGCAGGCCATAACCTTCAGGATGAGCAAAGTTGGTCCACATCCTAGTGCCCGACTCCCCCTGGAGAACAGAGAGAGTGAGCTTACAGGAAACCCCAGGTAGGCATGACTAGGCCATGGTGCTCTGGCCTAGCCCAGGGAAAACTCAGCTCTCAACCCACTACAACAAATAGGCCAAATGGATAAAGACAGAGGAGCTATCAGGCAGAGTCAAGGGAATTTAAAAAAAATAATAAAAGATTCCTGCTTACTTTATCCATCTGTAGCTTGTCTAACTAGCTGTTGGCCAAATGAGTCAATAACAGCAAATAAATGAACTTCTATTTTAAGTTATGTAACTTAACTATAAAAGTAAGAGTGGTGGCTAACACAGTAAGTGCCTTTAGGATAACATGATGTCATCACTGTTGAAAAATCTGCATAAAACAACTAAAAACACTATAAAATTCTATACCTATAGCTACTATTATTTTCATGTGGCTACAGCACAGCAGAATATATGCTAATATGAATATGTGCTACGTGTTTATGACTTGCAGCAAAGTGCACATTTAAAAGCTTAACCAGGGAGGGTGCACAAGACAGATGTGTCACATCATGTGACACGAGTCCAATACTACCTGAATATTAACACAGCCTTACCTCTTTTTCCCCCTTTACATTTGCTGTGCTCTCTCCTCTGACAGCAGGCTCCTTCAGCACTTCAGATATAGCACCACATAGATCCTAGTCACTGCCACACACTGCCATTAACATCTTCCCAAAATATCCTTCTGATGTTCTTTGTATTTCACTGTTGCAGTCATCACATTTGGGTTACCTGCCTGCAGGTAGCCCTCATACCAGTGTCTTGGGATTTCTGCATTGGATGCTGTCGCTTCTTCCATGACATCAGGTCATCAGGGGTATAAAACATCTAGCAGACGTCATTACAACAGTCTTTCTTGCCGTGCGGTGCCCGAAGCAGAAGCAGTTAGCAAATGCCAGTCGGCAGACTCCTGAAATTTTCAAGTTTCAGAGCTGAAGTCTTCTAAAAGATAAGTACTCTGCTGGGGATCCTTTTTTCTTGCTCTAACCAATGTCAGAAAAATTAATAATCGTCTTGCCTGTGGAAAGCAAATACCTCAGAGATTTTCATTCTTACTGCGTCACCTGTTTAGGCCCAGACCACAACGTCCCTCGCTGTCGGTTTTGTGCTTTGTTCAATGCCGAACTAGTCGTCATCGGGCTATTTTTGTAGCTAAATACTTTCGCTCTTGATCACCGTACTCCGAAATGACTTAATTAAGAATCCAACTACCGATCTTCTAAAAAAAGTAAGGATAAAGACAGACCGCATAGGTCCAAAACTGCAGACGCTTCCGTTAAGCTAGTAGTCAGTCCGCCGGTACTCAGTGAGGTGCTTTCGAAGCCCGATTCCAGCTTCTACAGATTCTCAGGTCTTTACTGAGACCCATTCGGAGTCCGGTATGCTGTGAGATGCTTTGACTATGGAACCTACGGATGTCTCTACCCTGGATGAGGCCGGAGCCGCTGTGCAGGCAACGGCTTCTGAGGGGGTATTCCAGCCTACCAATTTTCATATTAAACCGACGACTTCGTTTCAAGCCAAAAATACCAAATTCCTCAGGCCTAAAGTTCATACTATGCCTAGGAAACAGATGACCAAAGTGCATTCTCAGGCCCACATGTCTCAAAAACAAATGAGAAGAATGGCCGAAGACCTTTTTACTCTAATTAGGGGAAGCCAGCCTTCCCCCTCAGAGACCTAGAACTGATTTTTCTTCTGATTCTTCTGATCAGGAATCAGATATCTCTATTCCTTCTGACTACCAGGACACACCCTTATCGACCTATGAGGATTCTGATGCAGAGGATTCCATTCCCTCTGCTTCCCCTCCAGAAGATTTTTCTTTTGGTGAAACCTTGCATACCCTTAGGAAGCATTTCTGCTGGGAAAGACAGGACTATTCTCAGTCCAAAAAGTGACTTGGGGAATTTTTAAACCTACCTCAGCAAAGGCCTCTAGCTATTCCTCCTGTTCTGGAGGTTGTAGATGATGTTTTCTTGGAATCCAGCCTTACCCTGGATACTTTGCCTCCAGCTCCCAGGAAACCTGACCGGTACTATAGAGTACCTGACTCTCACAAATTCCTTTTCAAGAATCCTACTGTGGGATCCGGAGGCCATTTCCCAAGGACCAAAAGGCATTAAAGCTACTACTGCCAAAAATCCTACCCCTTCTGACAGGGATTCTAGGGCTTTAGACAGATGAGGTAAGAAGGTATATACCTCTGCTACTCTGGCCATTAGGGCTTTAAATTGCCAGTTTCATATGTTAAAGTATCAACAGCATATTATGGGGCTAATTAAACAGAACATGATGTTGATTCCTGACTGTGCAGAACACAAAGATTTACAAGAGTTAAAGCATTCTGCTGACCAAGTTGGTAAACATACTTTGCAGTGTGGTTTTGATGCTTTAGAAGCATCTTGCAGGGCTGCTGTCACTGGATCTGTACTTAGAAGGCATGCTTGGCTTAAGGAACAAAACTTGCCAGATTATGTAAAAGCAAAATTACTGGATGCACCCTTAAACCAAGAGCGCCTATTTGGCAATAAAGCAGAAATCCTCAAAAGGATGGAGGAAAAAGCTAAATCTATGCAAACTGTTACAGATTTCTTACAAGTACAGCCACCTAGATTCAGTAGGCAATGGCCTTCAAAGAACTGGTCCTTTCCAGTCCCTTCCAGACCTTCTCAGTCCAAACCCAGGGGCAACAGACCACCAAGACTTCAGTCTCAGGTTATGCACAGATCTAAGCAGTGGGGTGCTCCCACTTCCAAAGCTGGGAGTAGTAAGCCAGCCCCCCCCCCTACGGTAAAATTGCACACCGACTTATCCTTAACTCCTCCAAGCCTTGCTCAACTACATGCACCTTTAGGTGGAAAGCTCACCCTGCATGCAAAAAACTGGGAATACATTACCCAAGAAAAATGGGTTTTAAACATCGTTTCCCTAGGATACAGATTCCACTTCCACTCACTCCCAACCCTAAATGGATGACCAGACCTCCCCCCAAACTAGTGGGCAGAGGCCCAAAAGCAAGTACTTTCTCTCCTCAGCATCAAGGCTATTCAACCTGTCCCAGCAGAACAAAGGGGACAAGGCTTTTATTCAAGACTGCTCCTGGTTCCCAGAAAAGAAAACTCCTGGCGTCCTATCCTGGATCTGTCTATACTCAACACCTTTCTGGTTGTTCCAAAATTCAAAATGCTAACTCTCCAACAGCTGCTTCCTATGCTAGCCAAGGATTCCTGGCTGGCAACCCTAGACTTAAAAGAAGCTTACCTGCACATCCCCATAAGGGAATCTTGCAGTAAATACCTACGCTTCAGGGCAGGCTCTATGCACTCAGTTCCTCTGCACTTCCCTTTGGCTTATCTATTGTGCCCAGTGTATTCACAAAGTGCCTAGCTCCAGCCACTGCATTTTGCAGGCAGAGAAGTATTCAGATTTACCCATACTTGGATGATTGCCTGATTCAGGTGGAAAGTCAGGACTTGCTATTACAGCACCTGGCATTTGCAAAGAGACTTCTAACCTCACTGGGGAACACCATCAATGAAAAGAAATCACACCTAGTACCCTGCCAACAGATTGTATTCCTGGGAGTAAGCTTGAACACAGCTTCCCAGATGGAATTCCTCACTCCAGAGAAACAAATTTATTTGACAACCTACTGGCCACAAAACCCCAGCTATCTGCAAAGAAAATACTACAAGCTCTGGGGTTCATGGCCTTTTGCAGTCTGTTAATTTCATATGCAAGATTGCATATGAAGAAACTTCAAAAGTATACAAAAGGTCTATGGTGTCAACATTCTCAGGACCTGGAAACAATAATTCCGATCATTCCTTGTCTAAGGGCAGAGGCATGCAACCACAACAAGGGACTCCCTTTCACTCTATCCCCTGCTGCCCAAACCCTAACAGATGCATCAGACTATGCATGGGAGGCTCACATGGCAGGGCAGTGCATTCAGGGCAAATGGACCCCAAAGCAGATGCACCTGTACATCAATCAAAAAAAAAATGTTAGTTGTACAGAATGCTCTGACAACTTTTAAAGACCTCATTCTTCCAGGACAACTATTGGTAAAGACAGACAACACCACAGTTATGTGGTACATAAACAAGCAGGGGGGAACCCATTCCTACCCACTCTGCAGACTAGCCAAGGCTCTGTGGAACACAACCTTGAGCAACCAAGTGCACCTACAAGCTCAATTCCTGCCAGGCAAACTAAATTCACTTGCAGACAACTTGAGCAGAAACTTTATGGACCCACACGAATGGAAACTGGAACCCAAAATATTCAAGCTTTTGAGGAACAGATGGGGGACTCCAGAGGTGGGCCTGTTTGCCTCCTCTCAGAACTATCAATTGAACAAATACTGCACCAGAACTCCCCCACAGTCAAGCTTGGAAAGTGGATGCCCTGTCCTTTACCTGGGAAGGACTCTCACAGTCTATGCCTTTCCCCCCTCTGCCTCTCCTCTCGAAGGTTCTACTAAAGATCAAACAGGACAAGCCAATGACAATCTTGATTGCACCAGACTGGCAATGCCAGCACTGGTACCCTCTTTTGCGCAGTCTTGACAGTGCTACACCCATGTCACCTGTCTCAGACCCACTCCCTGCTGTCCCAGCAGGTGGGCCAGATTCTGTACCCTCAGCTTCAAATCCTGAACCTTGCAGACTGGCTAATCCCTTGAGCTCACCTCTAGCAACCCTCAGTCATTCTTGAGGCAAGGAGGCCTAGTACTAGAAAATCCTATTCAGAAAAGTGGAAAAGATACTGTTCCTGGAGCCAGTCTCAGGGGATGGGCACAGTGGTGCCCAGCTTACCTAATATACTAGATTACTTAACAGAAAGGGTCCATAAGGGCCTATCCTTCTCTTCAATTAAGATTCATGTCTCAGCCATTTCAGCTCATTATAATACTGAGCCACCCCTCTTCTCTCATCCTTTGGTAAAACAGTTCTTTAGAGGGGCCAAACATTTAAGACCCCCCCCCAGGAGAGCTCCCACTACAACCTGGAACCTTAACTTTGTAGTGGAAAAACTTACTCTCCCCCCCCCCCCTTGAACCGGCTGCTACAGCAGAGTTGAAATTCCTCTCTTGGAAAACAGCCTTACTTCTAGCCATCACTTCAGCAAAAAGAGTGTCTGAACTGCAGGCCCTTATGGCAGTGGAGCCCTTCATTATCTTCCATGCGGACAGGGTTTCTCTCAGGACTAACCCATCCTTTATGCCAAAGGTGGTGTCTAGTGTGGCTTTAAACCAGTCCATTCATTTGCTTACTTTTTTTCCCTAATCCTCAGAATAAAGGGGAAAGGATACTGCATTCTCTAGACGCACATAGACAGCGTAGATTCCATTTGGACAGGACTAAGCCTCTCAGAAAATCTGATCAGCTGCTAGTCAGCTTTGCTGCAAGGGCAGAGAGGAAGGCCATTTCAAAGCAAACCATTTCCAAATGGATAGTACACTGTATCCATTTTTGCTACAAGCACCATGGAAAACCTACGCCACAGGGGATAAGAACACATTCCACTAGGGCTGCATCTACTTCTATTGCTTTATTCAAAGGAGTCCCTAACCAGGGACATCCTGGAAGCTGCAACCTGGAGCTCTGTACATACTTTCACCAAGCATTACCACTTGCCTATCTTTTCTAAATCCAGAGCTGGATTTGCCACAGCAGTCTTACAGGGCCTGATTGCTAGTCCTAATGCTCCTTAACTACCTTTACCCTTCCTTAGCTTTGGGAATCCACCCAAATGTGATGACTGCAACAGTGAAACACAAAGAACATAGTACAGTTGTGTACACTTACTATAATGTAGATGTTTGAGCGTATTCACTATTGCAGTCCTGGTTACCCTCCCCTCCAGCCAACTTACTTCTCTTTACATTTACCTATCTTTTTTATTTGGCACATCTTATATCATGTGTATTTGCTTTTTGCTGGGGGTGTTCCATACCATGTAATTACTTCCTATTGTGGGGGCACCTGACATCTGGGGCAAGAAAAACTGATATAATGGCGTTGGCTGCATGATTTATACCCCTGATGACCGGACGTCATGGAATAAGCGACAGCATCCAACGCAGAAATCCCAAGACTCTGGTATTCAGGCCGGCTGAGGGCTACCTGCAGGCAGATAACCGAAATGTGATGACTGCAACAGTGAATACACTCGAACATCTACATTTATGGTAAGTGTACACAATTGTACTTTGTTCCTCTTGCTGAACTTTCTGGGCAATGATTAGCAGTCTTTAGTCTCTCTCACTGGGCAACACTTTTAGTATGCAAAGTTCCCATGCTGAACTCTGCAAAAATAATTTAATCCTGAGTTAGAACGTTTTCAGCTAAAGACAGACTTGTAGAGTAGCTTTTGTTACTAAAAAGTGCTAAGGATATCACATAATCAGTTCATTCTATTTAATCTGGAGTATTCATGGAAAAGATGCCGTACTTGATGTATTAAAGGTCAGGGAGTGGACTGGAGGGTTTATCTACATATTAAATGCTGGGAAAAGGACCATGATTTAAGACAGTCAGGAAGGGCTTTACAGTTTACAAGTTTCAGGAAAAGAAGCCAGTTAATTTCTTTGCAATACTGCTCTCTGCTGAATATGTGATGTCTAGTCTCAAATTATGAGTTTGCAGTAGCAAGCAGTCATATCATATGAACTGAGGTCTGCTGCAGAATGTTTACTTATCTTTTTTTTCCACACGTTTACTATTTAACTTTTTTTTAAACACATTTATTGACTTATGACTTGTGACATAGACAAATTTATGCAATTTAAACAATCCAATTGTATTAAATTAACATTAGCAAACATTGTACTTCATGTATATTGCTATACATCATATAACCTAAGCAACCCCCCATGCCCCTGCTTAAAACGGGCTTTCCACCAAATCGGACTATCCCGGTAAACAAACATAAAATAAATAAATAATTACATAAATTATTCAATTCCTG
Organism: Protopterus annectens; assembly: GCF_019279795.1. Lineage (NCBI taxonomy): Eukaryota > Metazoa > Chordata > Ceratodontiformes > Protopteridae > Protopterus > Protopterus annectens. The sequence goes on along the minus strand of NC_056731.1, from coordinate 1,893,645,353 downwards.
CCCAATTTAAACAAGAAACATCTTTATTAAGCCATCTCTTACTACATAAGCACTCACGCATTTATATAAATGAAAAAAAAAAACACTGACACAATCCTAGTTGCAAACATTGTACATCACAAACTATACTGGCACACTCCAAAGTTGCAAACATTATACACCACTTATAGTCTACCCAATCATTTTCAAACATTATGCAGGTCATTTAAGTCCTGCCTTCTTTTAAACTTCATTCCTCCTAAGTGTGTATTGTTCCCCCAACTCCCATTTTCCCTATTTTTCTAAAAGATCTCAATTCCAATTGTTTTCTCTCCGTTACTATATTCACTATTTTTAATATAGTTGGGTTTAGATTTTGATTTCCATTTCCTAGTAACTGCTTTTTTGGCAGCCACCACAATTGGACACAGCAAGGCCTTACCATGGCTAGCCAATTCCGATTCTGTATCACAGCTCAGACAAATCATCTCCCATGGCATACCAAACCGCGCACCCAGCATCACTGACAGTGCATCCACAGGGAAACCTTAAAGACCACCAACCCACCGCACTCTCAGAAAATATGTCCCCAAGTACCTTTTTCTTCTTTGTCACACCTCTAACATTTGCTGTCTACCTGAGGAAAAATTCTCTGGAGTATAGTTGGGGTATAAAAATATCTATGTAAACATTTAAATGCAAAAATCCTAAAACTTCTACCTTTTGTTGCATATTTGGGAGACGCATATATATCCTCTCATTGTTTCTTTGTGAATTGCTTATCCAATCTCTATTACCAATCCTTTCTAACCTCCTCTGATTGATTCTTATAGTTATCATGCAATATTTTATACGCTCTACTAATTATTCCTTTTTTAATGGCATCTTCTGTTCTGGAATCTACTAAAAAATCTACCAGTGCTGGTCTTTCATTTAGCACCCCCTATTTCTTTCTCTTTGCCTATACGTTATCAATCCTTGACAGGGAAGGCAATCTCTAACCTGCAGTCGAAATAAATTCTTGGCCTCTTCCCATTCTATTACTATTCCCTTTCTACTTATTTGCTCCCAATATCTTGGTTCCTTTGCCAGTTTTCTCCAATAAATTCCAGCCCCCCCTGTTGCCTACTGTCTATATCCCTAACTGCAGTCATCCCTATCGGCAGAATCTCCTTTCTCCATTCCTGTGTTGGCTTAGTTCTTAGAATACTTTCTGCTACTTTCTGGATATAATATTCTTGCACACTTACCATCTTAATCCAAACAGTAGAAATATTCATGTGTCCTTCTTAAACAGACTTCAAATATCAGCAAAAAACAGAAAAAGATCTCAGAAGACCACCACGGCAATAAAAACAATTTATTTCAGACAAGCACCTTCACGTAGTACACTTACGCTTTCTCAAGTCCTTATACAAAATAACATAACACTCCACATTTCATAAAAGTTAAAAATACCAAAAATCAATTAATTACTTAAAATCATATCATTAAGTCATTAATTCATCATTCCACTACTTAAGAGGGTGGGCAACTAACTCCGGTTTGATGCATACATAGTTATTCAAACCTGGATAGATAAGCACCTGCAACCTTAAAATCTACTTTAGTTCAACCCTTTCTACTTGATTGTTATGGTTGCTTCCCCTTTTATCAAGGGGAACTAGCCGTAGAACTTTAAAAACAAATCTATGTGTAGAAAATTCCATTATATGACTGGCTAAAGCATTCAGTTTATTTTTATATTTTATATCATATGTGTGCTGATACACCCTATCCTTAAGCCTCTTGAGATTTGCCTACATAAAAACATTCACACTTTTTACACACTGCTACATACACCAGATTAGAATTGTTACATGCAGCGTAAAACCTAGGAACAAAAGTAAATGATGAATATGTGTGCTTAAACTCTTGTATCTTACAAATATGCTCACACATCCTACAATTCCTACAAAGAAAGGTTCCTATTTTTTGTGTGAGAGTTACTGTACTCTGCCATTCATTACATAGAAACTGTTTCAGGTTCTGGTTATTTTTATGCATAAAACTTGGTGCCTGTCCTATGATGTTAAGTGTTTATCTAATATTTATAAACGTAGAACTCCCATATCCTCTCTCAACAAACATTTCTTGTAAATTATTCATCTCTTCTTTTTTTAAATATCAGGGACACTGTTGCAAATAATGCTGGTATACAGAATAGGAGTTGTACTGATTATACGGAAGCTAATCAAGAAAGAGGCTGGGCTAGTAAAAAAAACTGAGTATGTTTTATGACTAAATATGCTAATAGTAGCAAGATGTGTGATATTAAAAGAAACTGGCATTTTTTGACAAGAGTAGGATGTGTGAGCATATTTGTGTACTACGTGGAAGTGCTTGTCTGAAATAAATCGTTTTTATTGCCGTGGTGGTCTTCTGAGTTCTTTTCCTGTTATTTGGTACTTTGTCCTTGGAAGGTCTTAAGGTCCGTTCTGGTGTTTTTTCGTTTCATTTAATATCAGCGAAAACAGTTTATTTCATCACCTTTAACTTTCATCTTCAGAGTTAAGAACATGCCCTTTATTTTGACAGCTACTGTTTCAATGCTCATTAAAAGTATTAAAAACACTAAATCCAGTTTATCTGTTATGATTCTGAGTAATATCTTCTGTAACTTTCACTCATGGTCCTGTAAAACCAGCAGAAACTTTCAGTAATGTCTGAAGACTGTACATGTGAGTTCTGAAGAGAGGTTGGGACACTGTCTCGGAACACTATCCTCTGGACTTGAAACCTTCAGTGGAAGCCCAAATACCATAGTGGTACATATGCTGAGCATTCAAGAAAGTACTTCAGAACAACCAATCTGGCATGAGATAGATTGCAAGAAATGTGGCTCTCAAATGTGTTTTGCTGCACATCCCTTCCTCCACACAAAGCATAACATGATATTACTTTTCACTAGGAATTCAGACCATTTTGAATCTTGCTCAAAAATGCAGGCAGAGGGGATCAGGAGACTTAGCAGTAGATGGGGGCAGCATCAGCTGCACTGTACATTCTGTAAAGGACTCTGGTAGTGAAAAAGTCAGGACAAAGCTCCCAATTTACAGGTCTATGTCCTCATCCTCACCTATGGTCATGAGCATTAGATAGCGACTGATAGGACAAGATCCTGGATACAAGCAGTAAAATGCATAAGCATTTGGGAACACAGAGTGTTATTTCTCAAGTGGAGACCAGAAAAAAAACAATACTTGTGCTCTGGGAGGGAGGGATACTGCATCTTAAAGGAATGCCTCTTGCAGAAGTGAGGTATGTCCTCTGTGGTCATCCCACTGCATATCCCCTCCCCAGTGTTTTACTAGGTACATGTGGGGTTAGGGCAACAAAGCAAAAACCTCAAACTACTCCTGATGGCTGTCTGAATTCCCATCCAGCTGAAACTTGCCTTGGTGAAGGGAGAAAAAATGGGTTGATTGACCAAGAGGGCTGATGAATGACAAATAGCAAAAAAAAAAAAAAACGTTTCTTTGCAAGATTGCTAGGTTCACTCCATGGCAAAATGAGAGATGTGCAATCTGGAAAGATCAAGAGTCAAGTCACTACTAATTCATAATGAGACAAAAGGTTCAGATGATTTGGGAAATTCATGAACAATGTACACATAATAATAGAAAGTACAATGTAACTGGGCCATGTGGTCATTTAAGATCCACCCCCTTAGACCTTCCTTCCATTCTAAAGTAGTGACAGGCCACTCATATCAGGGGTGAATTTATGAACACCCAAGCCAGTTGGATGTGTCACAATGCTTACCTCAATGAGAAGTGTGTTCCAGAGAAGGGGTAGTCACTGCATGACTAATATGACTCTCTACTATGATGTTCATTTGCTGAAACTGGTTCACATCTCTGGTTCTAGTGTTTGCCGGGCTATTTGATTTGTAAAGAAATCAGAGGTCTTGGATTTCTGGATCCCTAAACAATAGAAGGCAAGGCACAGAGCACCCCTAAAAAGAATCTATAGGACATGGAATATATGGTCAAAGCCTTCTGCCTCTCTTGGCAGCTCAGGCCCCTGATCTTTTTTGTCAGGAACCTTTGGATCTCTCCAACTGTTGGATATGTTTAGTAAGATGCTTCACAAAGGGGGAATTGTATTCGACAATTGGCCTGATCAGTGCAGAATATAGTGTGGTAAGGACTTCTTTACATATAAATGAAATCCCTTTGTAGTCTGTTGAGCCAGATAGAAGAATTTCCGGACCACTGTCACAACAAGACGATGAAAAGAAAAGGAGTTATCTACTCATGTTCCAAGGTCTCTCATCTTCATTTTGAAATGGGGTGTTTTCTATACTATAAGCTAGGTGGAGGTTTTACCAACCAAATGCAACACCACATTTTTTAGTAATTAGTTTTAGCACATTTTCAGAGCCCCATCTATTAGCAAGTGTCCATTAACTTTGTAGCTTCTGCATATTTGATGGGGCTATTAGTACAAACACCCAATCTACAATCATCTGCAAGCTTGGCTAATCAGAGTTCGCCTTTTTTGATTTGGAGTTAAGAGGAGGATATACCAAATAGCAGAGATGCTAGCACAGCCCCCTGAGATACCCCACTGGTCATTTTCTTGACCTCTGACAAACTTCCTGTCCCTGTGTAGTTTCTGTCTCACAGCCAATTAGCAATCCATCTTACTGAAAGAGGAATCAAACTTTGGAACACATTTGTCTTAATGAACCTCGTTGATAATTTTAGCATGTAGTATTGGTATTAAATGCCTTGGTATTAAATGCCTGTGTAAACAGCATGACTACTATCTGCTACTTATATTACCCTATCACAAAAAAAAAAAAAAAAAATCACAAGATTCATAAGACAGGATTTACCCTTAAAGCCATAAGTACGATAAATATTTTTATATCATAGTTTATCAGGACTATTAAGATCTACTCCATGGCTTTGCAATTGCGGCTTGTCAGGCAGTGTCTAATTCTCAAGATCCATGGTGGGGCCATCCTTCTAAAGTAGTATCACTACTGCTGTGCACAAAACCTCAAAAACAAAGCCAGTGGATAAGGTCAGGCTGAATAGCTGTAGAACTGGGTCAACTAGATGCATATTTTAGTGCTATTCAGCAGGCAGCCTTATATATTATTGTCTCCCACAGAGGATGTATTTTTTGGACTACTTTTAACAAGTGTTCTTTTGTGATGATGGGGGGGGGGGGAGGTTAACAACCTTGGGTATTATGTGGGATTTGTATACATATCTCTGGGGTGAAATTTGCACTGAATTTATTTTGTAACATATTTGATATATCCACTGGATCAGAGTAGGCAGAGCCATTAGGAATAAGTTCAGAAAACTGTTGGGTGTTACTCCACAACTTCCTGACCTAAGTAAAGAAGGATTTGTAATTATCCTTAGCTTCCAATGCCAGCCTAAGTTTATGGGAACATTGTTTTCCTGATTGCATTTTTCAGAATCCTGGATAACATTTTGATGCTGATCTTGATCTGTGTCTCTCTAGTTTTGCTGTATACGCTGAGCTTTTTCCTTTTGTTTTATTATTAAAGCATGTGGACTACCAAGCTGGTTTGCTCTTATCCTTCCCATTTTGCTCAGTTTTAGTAGGAACCAATAAGTTTACAAAGTTTTCTACGTGGGTGTCAAACTTACCTGCAAAACTACTAGCTATGTCAACATTTTATGGGTTATGGTTGTACTTGAACTTTGAGACTTCACAAAAAACTTTTGTAAATCTGTACGTTGTAAGTCTGAACAATAAAGATATTTACATCTGCTGGTTGAGGAATAATGAAAACAAAAGCTTACTAATTTGTGGTCAGTCTTGACTAGGGAAAGCTATTATACTAGTGAGATAGTGCATATAGATTTTATATTTGTAAGGATTATTATTATTTTATTTTTTTTTTTTTAACAAAAACACCTTTATTAAATTATCACATATGACAGAGGCAAGCTTACATTTGTATAAATGAAAAATAAACACTGACACCACTTAAGTTGCAAACATTATGCATCACGGACACCATTGAAACAACTGTAGTTGCAGACATTATACATCACTTATAATCTAACCAGTCATTGTCAGTTAAGCATTATATCACTCATTCAAATCCTGCCTTCTTTTAAACCTTGTTCCTTCCCTGCATATACTGTTCCCACGATTTTTTTCTATGTAGTTTGCTTTTTCCTTTTCTTAAGACCCCAATTCCAGTTGTTTTATCTCTGTTACTCTATTCACCACTTCTAGTAAAGCTGGTTTAGACTTTGATTTTCAATTTCTAGTAATTGCTTTTTTGGCAGCCACCATAATTAAGACTCAGCAAGCCTTTACTATGTCTAGGCAATTCCGATTCTGTATCATAGTTATCTCCCCAGTCAATCCAATCTGCTCACCCAGCATCTTCGACAGAGTGGTCTGCAGGGAATCTCTAAAGTCTGCCAACACATTACACTCCCAAAAGGTATTCTCAACCACCTCTTTCTTCCCCATTACAACTCCAACATTTGTTATCCACCTGAGGAAAAATTCTTTGGAGTCTACTTGGGGTATAAAATACCTATGTAAACACTTCCAGGCAAAGATCCTACATCTTCTAGACTTTGTTGCATATTTGGGAGATCTACATAATTCACCCCATTGTCGCTTTGTGAATTGCTTGTCCAGTCTCTCTTCCCAATCCTTTCTATCCTCCTCTAATTGATTCTTACACTTATGCAATATTTTATATGCTCTCCTAATTATTCCTTTTTCTAATGGCAGCTTCTGTTTAAGATTCTATTAAAAACTCTATCAGTGCTGTTCTTTCATTCCATATCCCCCTATTTCTTTCTTTGCCTACACTCTGATAGCACTCTTGGATAGGGAAGGCAATCTCTAACCTGCAGTCCGAATAAATTATTGGCATCTTCCCATTCTATTAGGATAGGTTATAGGTTCCATAGGACTATACTAGGCTATTGGCCCAGAGGCCCTTATAAGCCTAGCCAAGAATGTTGCCCATGTTCCTACAAAGTCAGCACCCGTTTCCCCTTTCCAGCAGGGACACGGGTGGGATTCCAGGGGTGAATCTTCCGTTTCCCATCCAGTCGTCCAGGTTCCTTTTAAAGAGGGCTAGTGAGGTACTCCATTACCTTTCCCCTTCTAGTTACTTGCTCCCAATACCTTGTGTTCCTTTGCCAGATTTCTCCAGTAAATTCCAGCCCCCTCTTGCCTATTTTCTGCATCCCTAACTGCTATCATCCCTATCAGCAGAATGTCTTTTCTCCATTTCCATGTTGTTTTAGTTCTTAAAATATTCCCTGCTATTTTATAAATATAATATTCTGCATGATTACTGTCATTCTCTTTAAGGTTCTGCATCCAAAATCATAGTCTGTCCTTGCCCCCCCGGTATCATCATCATCCCTTTCCACATTGAATTATATTTTTCTGCTTGCGTTATGTACATGTGCCTGACTGTGTTGCTCCAAAAATACCCCCTCAAATTGGGTAATCTTAGTTCTCCTTGTTGTATTGGAAGAATCAGCTTATCCCGCTTGACCCTTGCCATCTTCCCCTCCCAGATAAAATCCTTCAGCTCTTCAATTGCTATTCACAGCTTCTCCTCTGGTTGATAAAAATATGTCTGACCTGTAAACAAGATTAAAGGGACTAAAAACATTTTAATTGCTTCTAGTTTACTAGCCATATAACAAAGCCTCCAGTTTCTAAACATTTGTATTATCTTCTGTTTAGTGTCTCTTCCCATATATCCTTAGCTGCCACAACAGTCTCATTTCTAATCCATACGCCTAAATACTTCATTTTATCATATCCCCATAAATATGGATATTGTTGGACCAATTCATGTGTTGGTACACAATTTACCATTATTGCCTTTGTTTTAGCTTCATTAATTTTGTATCCTGAAAAGATATGAAACGGTCTTAAAATGTTCCACAAAACTGTAATGTCCTTTTCTGGGTTTGTAATCTATAAAATATCATCTGAAAATAGAGCCAGCTTTTCTTGACTGCCATACCAATTAGATCCCTGAATTTCAGAGTCCCTTATTTTCTATGCCAATGGTTCTAAATATAACACATAAAGGGGAAAGAGGACACCCCCGCTTGGTTCCTCTACTCAAGCAGATTTGATCAGAGATGACCACACCCACTTTAATTTCTGCCTCTGATTCCTCATATATACTCCTAATCAACCTTATAATTCCATCAGGGAAAGCAAATGCTTCCTTTGCTCTGTGCTTGAAGTTCCAGTCTACTATGTCAAATGCTTTCTCTGCATCAAGACCTCCCAATAACAGTGGTATTTTCTTACATTCTGCTTCTCTCTGGAGCATTAATGTTCTGTTAATGTTGTCAAACGTTCACCTCCCCTATACAAAACCACACTGATCCATATCTATCAATTTTTGTATCACTTTTGCCATTCGCTAGCCATTATAAACAAACGCTTTATAATCATGGTTTAGTATTGAAATGGGCCTGTATGAAGCTGGATGTGATGGATCTTTACCCTGCTTAGGTATTACAGCTACCACCGCTTTCTTCCAGGATGCTGGTACTTCACCTCCTCTTAAAATACTGTTAAACAAAACCTTCCAGATCTTTCAGTTTTTTTCCCTCCTAGCTTCCAAAAGTACAGTTTTGTACCTACCATAAATGTAGATGTTTGAGTGTATACCCTGCTGCAGTCATCACACTTGGGTTATCCTGCCGTCAGGCGGTCCCACAGTCGGCCCGAATTCCAAAGTCTTGGTCCGACATCGGTTGCTGTCGCTTCTTCCCTGACGTCAGAGCGCCAGGGGTATATCAGAGGCATCCGACGCCATTTTCTTCAGTTTTTCTTGGCCCAGATGTCAGGTGCCCCTAATAGGCAGGCACAAAATATATATATATATATATATATATATATATATATATATATATATATATATATATATACACATACATATAGCTATAAGAAAAAACAAAACCCTTATGCACAAGCAAATACACCACAGAGGTAGTATAGAATAGAGTGGTAGAGATAAGTTCAGCTAGTTCAGAGGGGATGGAGGGAGGGTAACCTGGACTGCAGCAGGGTATACACTCGAACATCTACATTTATGGTAGGTACAAAACTGTACTATGTTCATCGTGTTACCCTGCTGCAGTCATCACACTTGGGTAGAATCCCAAAGCTAAGGATGGGAGGTGGAGTCAAACAGGGTTAGAGGAGGCTAGAAGGCCCTGCAAAACTGCAGTGGCGAAGCCAGCTCTAGTCTTAGAGTAAAGTGGTAAGTGGTAATGTTTGGTGAAGGTGTGTACTGAACTCCAAGTTGCAGCTTCCAGAATATCCTTGGTTGGCACCCCCCTGAGGAAGGCTGTAGATGTAGCTGCTGCCCTGGTAGAGTGGGGCCTTATGGTAGCAGGAACTGGTTTTCCATGGTGGGTGTAGCAAAAACGTATGCAATGTCCTATCCATTTGGAAATGGTTTGTTTTGAGATGGCCTTTCCTTGTGATGCTGTAGCATAGGATACAAAAAGCTGGTCAGATTTTCTGAAAACCTTAGTTTTATCCAAGTAGCAACATAGCTGCCTGTGAATGTCCAAGGAATGCAGGAGTCTTTCTCCTTTGTTCTGTGGATTTGGAAAGAAAGTGGGTAAATGGATGGTTTGATTTAGAGCCACACTGGATACCACCTTAGGCATAAAGGAGGGGTTAGTTCGTAGAGAAACTCTGTCTTGATGAAAAATGAGGAAAGGCTCTACTGCCATTAGTGCCTGAAGCTCTGAAACTCTTCTAGCTGAAGTGATTGCTAGCAGCAGGGCAGTCTTCCATGATATAAACTTTAAGTCAGCTGAGCAAGCTGGCTCAAAAGGAGGTAGCGTGAGTTTTTCCAGAACAAAGTTGAGGTCCCAAGTAGGTGTTGGTGCTCTCCTGGGAGGCCTAATGTTTTTGGCCCCTCTGAGAAACTGCCTTAAGAGTGGATGGGAAAATAAGGGAGGATCCATGTTGTAGTGAGCAGAAATGGCTGAGGCGTGGATTTTAACAGATGAAAAAGAAAGCCCTTTGTGTAACATCTCAGTTAGATATTGCAGAATCTGAGGTATGTCAGGCTGAAGGGTATTTTGGCCTTTAGCTTGGTTCCAGGCGCAAAACCTTTTCCATTTGTCTGAGTAGGCTTTCCTGGTGCTGGGCCTCCTGGCCTCCAGAATAACTTCCATAACAGCTTGTGAGAGAGGAGCTGGCTGGTTGCTTAGGTGATTTGCCATGCAGCCAAGTTTAAGGTTTTGAGCTGGCTGTGTAGAATCTGATTGTCTTGCTGTGTGAGCAGGTGGGTAATTTGTGGTAGAATCCATGGTGGGCCCTAGGCCATATTCCTTAATAGTGGGTACCAGTGCTGGCGTGGCCAGTCTGGGGCAATGAGTATCATTCGGGGTCTCTCCATCCTGACTTTCAGTAGCACCTGTGTGAGAAGGGGTAGTGGAGGAAAGGCATATACTGTTAGCATTTTCCAACTGAATGAGAGTGCGTCCACTTTACAAGCTTGATGGTGAAAAGTCCTTGTGCAAAACTTTGTTAGCTGATCGTTTTGAGGGCTGGCAAACAGGTCTGTCTGGGAGCCCCCATTTTTGAGTTATCATTGCGAATACTTGTGGATCCAGTTTCCACTCGTGGGGATCCATGATGTTTCTGCTTAGGTCGTCTGCCAATGTGTTCTTTTTTCCTGGCAGGAATTGAGCTTGTAATTGAACTTGGTAAGCCAGTGCTGTGTTCCACAAGGTCATTGCTTGCCTGCATAGAGGGTAGGAGTGTGTACCCCCTTGTTTGTTTATGTACCACATTACTGTGGTGTTGTCTGTTCTTATGATAAGCTGTCCTGGATGCAAGAGGTCCTTGAAGGCTGTCAGAGCATTTTTTACAGCTAGCATTTCTTTTTGATTGATGTGCAGATTCCTTTGATCTGCTGTCCATAAGCCTTGAACGCACCGTCCTGCCATGTGTGCCCCCCAGGCATAGTCCGATGCATCTGTTGCTTGTTGAGGTGACATGCCTGTGACCACCATAGAAACTCCTGTTGAAGGCAGGGAATGAGATTTATCATTGTTTCCAAGCTGTGGATGTGTTGAATCCATACGCTTTTTAGGTACCATTGTAATTTCCTCATATGCAGTTTTGCAAATGGTGGTAGTAGTATGCAAGATGCCATGAAGCCCAAGGCCTGCAGAATTTTTCTTGCAGGGAGTTGCGTCTTTGTTGCCATTGTTCTGAAGTATTGAGTTAATTGTAGTTGTTTGTCTGGCATCAGATAAGCCATCTGGCCCGTTGTATTCAAGCTGGCACCCAGGAATGTCATTTAGTGAGGGCACTAGTTTTGATTTCTTTTCGTTTACTGTGTACCCTAGGCAACTTAGAAGATGTTTTACAAAAGCCAGGTGTTGTAAGAGAATGTCCTTGCTTTCTGCTTGGATGAGACAGTCGTCCAGATATGGGTATATTTGAATTCCTCTTTGTCTGCAGAATGCAATTACTGGTGCCAGACATTTTGTGAAGACCCTGGGCGCAGTAGATGAGCCAAAGGGCAGTGCAGAGAATTGGTAATGGGTTGAACCTGCAATGAAACGTAGGTATCTTCTGCAATTTTGTCTGATAGGGACATGCAGGTATGCCTCCTTGAGGTCCAACGTTACTAGCCAAGCTTTCTTGCCCAACATGGGAAGAAGCTGCTGTAGGGTTAGCATCTTGAATTTGGGTACTTGCAAGAAGGTGTTTAAAATTGAAAGGTCCAGAATGGGTCTCCAAGCATTGTCCTTTCTGGGGACTAGAAAGTGCCTTGAGTAAAATCCTTGGCCTTGCTCCTGTGTAGGTACCAGTTGAATGGCTCTCATGTCCATGAGAGCTGTAATTTGTTTTTGTGCCTCTGCCCATTGATTTTGTGGCAGGTTTGGCATTCCTTTTATCCTTGGCAAGGTGTGGAAATGGAATCTGTATCCGTGTGAGATAATGTCTAGGACCCATTTGTCCTTTGTGACGATGCGCCAGTTGTCTGCAAAAAGTGCTAATTTTCCTCCCAAGGGAGCTGCCAAGAGGGTTTTGCTTGGCAGTTTGAGGTTTAAGTCATTGTGTTTGCCTTCTAGTGGTTTGGGACCTGTCTTCTCCTCCCTTCTGTGTTGTAGTGCCCCATTGGCAAGGTTTGTAAGGGATTTGTGCTTGTCCTCTGCCCCTTGGGTGCCTGTATTTACCCCTCTGTGGTCTGTCAGATGCTGGAAACGACGAATTTTTTTTTGGCCAATTTCTGCTGAAGTGTGGGGGCTGTACCTGTAAGAAATCTTTGACAGTCTGCATAGATTTTGCCTTACCCTCCATTTTCTTTAAAACCTCCTCTGCTTTAACCCCAAATAAGACATCCTGCTGTAAGGGTGCATCCAGTAACTTTGTTTTAACATGATCAGGCAGCGATTGTTCCTTTAACCAAGCATGCCTACGTATAACAGACCCAGTAACAGCTGCTCTAGAGGAAGCTTCCAAGGCATCAAAACCACATTGTAAAGTATGTTTGCCCACCTGTTCAGCTGCATGCAACAGATCTTGCATTTCCTTGAATTCAGACCGTTGAGGGTGCGTGCCCATCTTTTGTTTTATTTGAGACATTAGGAATTGCTGGTATTTAAACATGTGAAATTGACAATTTAGTGCTCTCATAGCTAGAGTAGTTGAGGTGTAAACCTTCTTCCCCCACCTATCTAGTGCCCTGGAGTCCCTTTCTGAGGGTACAGGATTTTTAGCCATAGAAGCCTTAGCCCCTTTGGGACCCTGGGAGATTGTCTCTGGATCAGCAACAGGGCTTTTGTAAAGGAATTTGTGCGAGTCAGGCACTCTATAGTATCTATCTGGTTTCGCTGGAGCAGGAGGCAGAGAATCTGGATTTAGACTAGATTCTAAGAAGACATCATCCACTAAGTCCAAAACTGGGGGGATAGCAAGTGGTCTGTGCTGGGGGAGTAAAAGAAACTCTCGGAGCCTTTTCTTTGAGTCAGAGTAGTCCTGACCTTCCCAGTGGAAATGTTCCCTCATGGTGTGTAAGGTTTCCCCAAAGGAGTAATCTTCAGGGGGAGAAGCTGAGGGAATGGAGTCTTCAGCATCAGAATCTTCATAAGGGGGAAAGGAGTAATTCTGTTCCTCAGAGGAGCCTGAGGAAACAGACACCTGATCAGATGAGGCATAATCCTCCTCTTGTCTAGGCATTTTGTTGGGGGGGGGGGTGTTTGGGAACCCCTGATCAAAGAAATCAAATCTTTAGCCATTTTAAGCATCTGTTTCTTAGGCATAGGGCCTTGACCTGGAGACTGAAGTGTAGGCTTTTTTGGTTTTAGAGGAGTCTTAAGCTTAGCATAACATTTTATGATGAGGGTAGTCGGTCTGAAGACACCTTCAGAAACCGAAGGTGTTTCTGCAGCACCGGCTTCCCCTACTGCAATGTGGTCGGTAGGGCCTAAGGAAAATGGCTGCGTCGGCCTAGAACTCTCTGCTGGGGATCCAATGCGGTCTGGGGATCCAATTCAGCGGTAGCCAGGGGCTGCGTAGGCGCCTCACTGAAAACCGGAGAACCGGCGACCGGGCCAGCCAAGGCCTCAGCGTCTGGCTTGGATCGAGGCTGCCTGTCCTTATCCTTGCGTTTTTTATGCACGCCGGTAGTCGGTTGCTCTGACGGCATAGTGTAATTACATTTTCTACCGAAGTAGTGTCGTGCGAAATCAAAGCATCGTTTTATAGTTCGCTTATTGAACCTAGCACAAAACCGACAACTAGTGACGTCGTGGTCTGGGCCTAGGCAAGGTATACAAAAAGAATTTAAGTCCTTATGAGGGCTTTGCTTCCCACAAGAAATGCAATTAACTTTTTCTGACATCGGACTGAGGCAAGAAAAGGTTCCCCAATGGGGTACATAGCTTTGAAGACTTCGGACTGAAACTCTATTCGAAAATCTCAGGTGTCGGCCGACCGGCACTTGCGAACTGCTTCTGCTTCGGGCACCGCGCAGCAAGAAAGACTGAAGAAAATTGTGTCGGATGCCTCTGATATACCCCTGGCGCTCTGACGTCAGGGAAAAAGCGACAGCAACCAACGCCGGACCAAGACTTCGGAATTCGGGCCGACTGCGGGACCGCCTGATGGCAGGATAACCCAAGTGTGATGACTGCAGCAGGGTAACACGATGAACATCTTCCAAAGGAATACCATCTATTCCTCAGGACTTTCCTGCTGATTGGTTACACACAACCATTTTTATCTAATCTCCTCCTATCCTGTTAGTAATTGAGCCTCATCTACCTCTAACATTGGCATATTTAATTCTTCCATAAACATTTCCATTTGTGCCTTTTCTTGATTTCCATACTTCTCTGTTTCATACAAATTTGCATAAAATTTCCAAAATATTTCAAATACATCTACAGGATTTTGTTATTTTCCTTGTTATGTGTTCTCTAAGCTTAGCAACAGCCCTTTCCACCTTCTGTTGCCTAAGTCAATGTGCTTAAAGTTTCTGTGTTCTAGAATTATCAAAAATCTTTCTAAACTCATGCATATTATCGAGATAATCCCTTGACTTTCTGTTTAGCATTCTGCAGTTGCTCCTTTTCTTATTCTGAGAGATCCTCCCTATGTTTGCAATACTTTAACATTTGTCAGTTCCTCTAAATAATTCTTATTACTTCTTAACCATATCTCCCCTTTCCTTAATTTCCACCTAGTTTTAAACTCCACTTTAATTTTATCCCATTCCCTAGCTATATTTGCATAAAAAGTTCTATCTTCTGCAATAGTTCCCGAATTATTTCCAAAACCCATTCCTGAAATTTCTGTCTCTACATCACATAGGTGGGAAAGCGCCAGTGTCTCATTTTTATCTCATTACCTTGGGTTTTTATTTTACTTATTATTGGCGCATGATCTGAAATAATTATTGGGTGTGTTTCAAGACCTTCAATTAAATGCACATATTCCGGTGAGATATAAATTTTATCTAGCCTAGCTCGGTTTTTGTATCTTGGAGAATAATATATAAATTCACTCCGAATTCCTAGTACTGAATTCACATCTTCCGTGTCAAACATTTTCATAAATTTCTTCAAATATTTACCCTTCTTTGTTATATTTTCCCTTCTAGGCCCCACAGACACATCTTCACTGTTGCAAACCAAATTCCAGTCCCCACCTGTAAGTAATATTCCTTGCTGAAAGCTGATTATTTCTCCTAGAATTTTCTTAAGCTCCATTGTAGCAGTTTTAGGACGGATGTAAATGCATCCCAATGTAAGCCTCCTCCCTAGCCAGTAGCCTCCTTTAGTACTATGCATCTTCCATTATTATATTTTTTCCCTCTTCCATCACTAATGGAGCTCCTCTTGCAATTAATATAAGTACTCCTCTTTTCCTTTGCCCCAGATATTATGCTGTACAATTCATCATGAAAACATTTCTTTATCAAATTCACATGTTCAGTTCTTTCCAGGTGCATCTCCTGGGTCTATATCACTTCAAAGAAAACACCCATTGAACACCACCCTGCCAAACCCCAGCGAAGATGCCCCCAGGGAGAAAAAAAAACAGGTGGCCATCATTGGGAGTTTGCCCTTTTCCCCACTGTAGTGTGATTTCGGAGTTGGTATATTTAGTTAGGGGGGTGTAGTCCCCCCCCCCCATTTGTGTGGGTATTAATTTGTGTTTTTTGTGGTGGTCGTTAGGTTGGCCAAGCAATCCCCCTGGGAGACACCCCACCAAAACGATCGCTTGACAGACCAGGCCCCAACAAACAGGGCCCGACAAAGAGGCACCCAAGGAACAGCCCCCTCAACAAAGCGACAAAGGCCCGTGTCTCCTGTAGCACAGCTATTTGCACTCTACAATTTTTAATACTGTGTACTACTCTCTCTTTTTTGTAAGATCATTCAGATTGAAAGACATTAAAGGAAAGCATAATTTTCTTATATAGTTATTACCACCTTTTATGTATAACTGCTTTTTTGTTAAACATCTATTTCCATCTTTTATGTTACTAGCATATACTGTTTGGCAGGTTGATCTTTTATACAGTTGTTTCTTGTCATATCCATTTAAGCCTATGTCACAACTTGAAAGAACTCAAAACACCTTCTCTACTACCTCCTAAAACCTATTAATTTAATAACAAACAAAACTATGTACATTTTCAAATATTGAAGTTCTCGCTTCCTGATAAGAACAAAAGTTCTAAACTGATAACCACACAGACAGGCTACAGTTAAGAGAAAGAGAAAGATTAGTCATGCTATGATGCATGATACAGCCTGTGCTTTTAGTAAGTTCGGTCTGGTTTTGTCATATCTTTATAGCTCTCCCAGTTGACAAAACACTTGAATGTTTGCTGTTGTTGTTGTGTCTTTCGGCTTTTCCCGGTTAGGGGTCGCCACAGCAGAACTCCGATCCGCTAATGATTGGGAGTAGATTTTTACGTGCTGAGTTGTCAGCCCTGATGCACAATCTTCAATGAAGGTACGCCCATTCATGTCTGCACACAAAAGATGCTCTAGCTGAGAATCGAACAGGACAACGTCTAACTGTAAGGTGACAACGCTACCGCAGTACCACCACAGCAGTCAATGCCTTCAGTAAACACTTTCTCCAAGCCATTTCTCCTTGTCAGATTGTCTTCTAGTTATGTGCAAACTAAACACAAACCTAAGGATACTCTGTTTACCAGGAAAAAGCTTATAATATTTAAATATGCTTTTCCATGTACATACTTTGTAATAAACTTGTTACTGGATAAAGCCTATGGTCTTAACAGTCATTTCCCTATGCAATCATGGGAAAAAGTACACAATTTTTTCTTTTGTGATGTATTCTTAACCAGACCTCTCCTCTCTGCCCCCTCCTTCTCCCACCCCCACCTTTTTTTTAACACTGTAGTGCCTATATTTCTTAAAAACTGAACAAAGAAAAGAGAAGGGAGAAAAAAACAACAAAACAAAAAGCACCTGTTTATACTAGTATCCCTTTACACACAAAAAAAAAAATACTTCAAGTGCTAATTGGTTTTGTCTGATCTCCCCCCCCCCCCCCCCAGCTGGGAAAACCCATGAATGCTTTCAGAGAACATTATGTCCTAGGCAATTTCTCTTTTCTGTTTTCCTCAGCCACTCTCCACCAGACTGTAGCCAGTTTATCAGATTGTCTCCATGGAGACATGAAAAACAGGCAAGTTTCTCTTCATCAGACTGTTGCAATGGAAACATGAAGACCAGCTGCAGAATTGTTACTGAGCTTACACATATTTGCTAGAAAAAAAGCCTCATAATATTCAGTGTTATACAAATAATACAGAATATTCAATGTTATTTTTCATTTACTTGCTCTCTATTAAAATGTGTTACTAAAGCAATCTAAGGTCTTTAATTCAGTCATTCCCCAATGCAAAATGAGAAAAAGCACATCAATTTTCTTTTTATCATGCTTTTTAACCAAGCTTTTTTTTTTTTTTTTTTTTTTTTAACACTGCAGTGCCTACATATCTTAAAACTGAACAAGAAGAGAAAGAGAGAAGGGGAGACAAAAGAGAACAGTAGCACCTGTTTACAATCCCTATTACACTTAGAAATGACTAAAAAAATGTTATAGCATGTAAAAAACATGCCACAACATTAGTACTATTAAGGAAAAACGATCTTTACTTAGTTAATTTTCACCATTCTCTTCCCCTCCCCAAAGCACTTTTCCAAATATTAATGACATGAAGTAGGGCATATGCTTTAGAGTCCCCCACAAGTCCAACAAATTATGAAAAAGTCCAATATTTCCAGATTTTTTGTGCTGCCATATTTTACAAACTACTGCAATGTAATCCCATATTAAGTTACTGATTTTATTATTCATCTCTGAAGTCCTGTCTCTGCTTCATTTCCAATGTACTCTCATGCTCCCTTGCTTCTCTCCAACATTTTCCATCAAAAATTTTGAAAAGGTTTCACAGGTACAGGCCCTCTGTGCTCTTTATTACCAGAAGAATAAGCAGCAGAATCTCCTTCTGTTTCACATCTTATTTTTGTTGGGCAAACTTCTGTATTTCATCCTTAGCATGTACACCGTAAAATGATTTTGTCCCTTCTGGGAAGAATACCTTGAAGACAGCTAGGTACAGCAGTTTGAATCTCACACCTGCAACTCGACATCCCTGAATAGTGGAATAAATTTGTTCATCTTCTGCCTGGTGTACAATGAGCAATCATTCTCCACAAACACATTGCTGTCTCCCACTTTTAGTACTTTGCCCTTCTGCCACATTTTGTCAGAATCAACTCTTTCTGCTGGTAGGATTACATATTTACTTTTAAAGGTCTAGGTTGCTTTCTTATAGCTAGGTTTGGAGCATACACACACTGTGCCCTTTCAACTAAGAACTCCTGTTGTAGTATACCAAGTCCAGTTGTTTCTTTGTGCTTTCATAAAATTAATGCAGTCTGTTCCTTCCAGCTTCTCTGGTACACCTGAAAATCTCAGGTTTTCCAACTTGCTCTGTCCTCTAATTCTATTAATTTTTGAAACATCTCTTCCTGAACAGTCTCATATTCAGCCAGCCTTTTCTTCATTTTGACCTCTGATTTTTGCAGCTTCATCATCTCATCTGAATATCTCTCTAAAGCTTCTTCCATTTTTTCAGCCTTTTGTTTGTGTTGATATACAACATCAGTGTTTTGTTTATTTTAACCAGGTCTGTATGCAGTTGTCTTGTATCTTTCTGTTGGTTAATACAAGTCATGTCTGAAGGTTGCATTGCTTTTTGCTGAACAGCTGCAGAACTTTCCGAAGTTAGTGTTTTTCTCTCACTTTTTGTAGCTGATTTTTTCCAGGTCTTCTGTGTTTCTTTATTCCTAGCATCCAGGCAGTACACTTACTAGCCAGTAACTAAATGTACCCATAAACACAAGTCTGCTGACCCTCTCTGCTGAGTTTCTGTTTTCACACTGGAAGAGCTAGAAACAGTTACTCAATGTGCAGCCATCTTGGAAGTCCTTTTGTAAGGACTATGCTGAGAACATTTTGTCCTCTAGTGGGCTCTGACTATTTGATCTAGGGAATTCTCCTTTATGAAATAGAGGACTATTGTAACATTGTCTAAATGTCTGGTACAGGTCTCCCAGTTATTTAATGGGTAGTTAAACTCATGCAGGGTGATGGAGTCTGTGTGTGTCTGAAATTCATACATCATCAGTAGCACAACATGTAGTACTTTAATCTGGTGCCAAAGGCTGTGGATTACATTCCCACACCAGAGAGATCAATCGCTGACACTACAGTGCAGCACTCGAGTATGTCATCCCTTGGATGAGATGTTAAACTGAGATACAACCCTGTTTGAGTTGGTGGTAGCTCAGGTGGATTAAAATACCCATCAAAAAAGAGTAGGGGAAGTTTTTTGATGCCCTGCCCATATTTCTCCTAATTATCAACATCATTGCAAAGGTGCTACTAACCAGTCAACAAGGGACAATAAATAAATACATGAAAAGGGTTTTCAGGGGGTCATCAATGAGATCCATTATTGTGCTATGATAGGATACTTTTAGAGTGAGGTGATTCGCAAACTTAATTTTGTGGTACTCTGGGAATCCACTGGTCTTTATCAAATAAGAATACAAAGATAATACACCTATGAAAGTGCTACAAATGCAGGAGGGCTTCAAGATGAGGTAATTTGTTATATTCCTAACACTGAGCAGCACCATACTGATATTTAAATACTGTTTTTTGTGTGTGTGTGTGTGTGTGTGTGTGTGTGTGTGTGTGTGTGTGTGATATCAGGAGATCGTTTAGTTAAATTCTATCTAAAAAGGCACTATGAGGGCAGCAAAGGCAGAAGCCCTGGAGGGAGAAATGCAAGCAATCAGTGGCAAACCAAGTAGAGATGTGCAGCAGTTCATCCCATGCTGACGTATACTGAACCCCCTTGAATGACACCAGTTATTCAACCAGTTGTGAAAATCAATCTTTTCCGTGTACCTCAGCATCACTCTAAGGTAGGGTAGGATTCTTCTCAATATTAGAATCTCTCTTGCATCGTGACATACAATGAGAGCACAGACATGTCTCTCTCTGCATATCCCTTGCATGCCAGCTCATTTACACCCATGTAGACAACCACTACATTGCAGTGATGTTCATTGTAATAATCCTGTAACATTGATGTTTAATGCTAATTTATAATGAAATTGTATAATATGTTGGAGCTTTTTTAACCAGGCCTCCGCTGAAAAAGGGCACTTCAGCTCAATCGGACAAGCCCGGTCAACAAATGTAAAATAAATAAATAAACAAATTTGTCTTGGGGGGGGGGGGGGCATGAGATGTAGATCTTTGCATCTGAAAGACAACTTATCACCCTATTTTTGTCCAGCCTTGCAAGAGTAGACTTATCTTATTATGAAGGCACCAATAAATTCTTACGAGTAGACAGTTTAAGAATACTTTGTAATGGGCAAGATTATGCTCGGTCTTTCTGAGTTTTGAATGTGTAATGTAATTGCCAATGAGACAGTTTCGTTATGCCACAGTGGCTTAGGGAAGATTTTTTTTTTGTTTACAGCCACAGCAAGTATTTGTCTGGAGTACTGTGGAGGTGTGTGGTGCTTACATACCACTTGCATATGTGTGCGAGAGAGAGAGGTGTGTGCGAGAGAGAGAGAGACAAAGAAACAGAGAGAGGGAGTGTGATATTTACATCTCTCACAGGTGGTTTGCGAAGAGGTAGGATCATGGTCCTTGAGCATTAGGCAGATGATAGGCTGCCTGAGTATACCAAGTGCTACTAGGCTGACAACTGAGAGAAGACGAGCTGGATTACCTTCCATTTAGTCCAATGTTGTTGTGTCTTTTGGCTTTCCCTGGTTAGGGGTCACCACAGCAGAACTCCGGTCCGCTAATGATTGGTAGTTGATTTTTACGTGCCGAGTTACCAGCCCTGACGCACAACCTTCAACGAAGGTACGCCCATTCACGCATGTCTCCACGCAGAAGGCGCTCTAGCTGAGAATCGAACCGGACAGCGTTTTACTGTGAGGCGACAACGCTACCGCAACACCACCACCATCAATAATATAGAAAATACGGGATATAAGGCTTGTGGACAGTATCTGATTTTCCTAACACCTTTTTATATTAACTGCTTATTTTCCTTGCTAACTTCTTGCGTGTACAGAGTATCGTAGGTACCAAAAATGTTTCCTATGGTTAACTATTGGAGGTGGTCTACTAAGCTACAGCTTACAATAACTTAATTTGGTTCTCAATAAAAAGGTAGTGCATGCAAAAGGGTATAGCTCTGACTAGGTCTGCTAGGTGTAAACTTTAAGCAAAGTGCCTGTGGCTATCAAGTGCAGGTATGTGCTGTGCAAAGTAAACCTCCATGCAATATAATAGAGCTCGGAATTTAAACCAATGAAAAACAGCCCTTGGATGAAACTAGTAATGCTACCTTCCTAGAAACAGCGGCAGTTTATCCTCTCCCACAGAATAATCACCACTCTCTCTCAGTCTGCCCACAGACCTGGCTAAAACACTGCGGTAACAATGACTAATTCATGAATACTAAAAATGGAGGGAAACGGTTATGAAATCAGTCAGATGACTGTACAAAACACAATTTCCAGTGAAGAAAATGAAATAAAATAAGTAAAACTGGTTTTGGCAGAAACCAACATGGGACAATAAGTAAAGAAAGTACTTCAACAATAAGTAAAGAAAGTACTTAACTGATTTTTGGCCTTAAAATTAAGGCAAAAAGCTACTTCTAAGTTTTCCAACAAATGCGCTGATCTCAGTTCTCTGAAGTCTTGTAGCAAAGACACCAAAAAAACTGAAAGTGTATTATAACTTGAGCTAGAAATTTAAACAATGCTAGCTTCTCAGAAACAGCAGTAGCTTATCTTACTACAAAGAATAATCACCATCATCTCTCAGATGGCCCACAATGAAGGCTTATTTGACATGATCCACTGAGGGGGACAAGCAGGGGGCATACCAAAAACTTGAAGGGATTCTCTTTCTCTCACTGGCTTGGAACCTATGGAGATACTGCAAAACAATTAGACTGGCCTGGGTCTAAAATAGTCTGTTCTACCTGCTTATTTTTCTGTTATTATCATGACCCTCACATCACGGCAAGCAGTTTAGACAAATGAACAAATTAATCCTGATGCAGACTATGAGGCCATGCCTGGTTAGCAAAAATCATTAATAACCGCCTCTTTTCCCAATTCTATACACATTGTCTAGAGCCAATGTTCACACAGTGAGGTTGCCAGCCCTGCCACGGTAAAGATCCATATAAGAGATGAGCAGTCTGAGACCATGAAACCTGCTTAGAAAAACATCTCTTAATGTTGTCAGTGGGTAATTAATTTATTCAGGTTTGTGCAGTTGTTTTCTTCTTTGAATCCATGTCTCAAACTAATAAATTAATGTCCATGAAGCAAAATGGTTGTTCTGCTTGCATGCTTTTGGCAGAAACACATCAGAAAATTGTTGTGATCTTAAATATTTTCTGCACTGTAATGGGAAGTCAAAAATCACTTATTAGTTCCTCAACAGAATGGGGGGGGGGGGGATATGTCATCTGCTATTCTACGTGAATTCCACAAACCTAGAATAGACAGGCAGATCTAAAATGTGGAAGACCACATGCACAGTTGGTCAACTTCTGTAAATGTGAAAGGAGGAGAGGACAACTGTCATTTTTGTAAATGTATAACAGGTCTTATCATCCAAGTAAGCATGGCAGCTCTTATTTGCCAACAAGGTAATTTAGCATCCCTAATGATGCTGAAGACCTTCTGCACATGTGGGAGATTCTCCAAACACTGAGTTAAACCCTAGCACTGGAGGTAATCCTACAAAATGATTGGTGTAAAGCCAGCTGTTTTCATTCTAAAAAGAAATATTTTCTCCCTAGTACTATAAAAAATTAGTTTTATCTCCCATCATCCTTTCCGAATGGAAAACAAATCCACATATTTATGCAATCAATGTAATGTGGACTGAATATGGTGAAGTTTGTGCAAAAAACACATGCACATGATTAACTGCATCAGAAAATGGAATAACCAGCATTCCTCCAAATAAGCTGAAAAGTACAAAATTATTTTCATCTGTATTCCTTAATGAAAGGAAGAAAAAATGGACTGACGGGACTTTCCCAGCCCCCCCCCCCCCACACACACACACACACAATGCAGTACCTTCTCTTCCCATGTACTTGCTGTATAAAACAAATCTCCTCACGTCCCTAAATTTCCCCCAAATCTAGATAACATATTCCACTGCTTAGTACATATACAAGGTTCAAGCTCTCATCCCATAACCCAACTTCAAACTATCAACCAGTCTCAGACATACACCACGCTTCTGATTTAACTTATCCTTTTACTTTCCTGCTCTCTTCATTCAGATGAACTAGAACCAAACTATGCAACACAGAAGGGTCTTCTAGCATCGCTCCCTCCTTTTTATTCCACACCTGCCATGCTTTATCCCATATTTATCTATGAATACATATGGGCATTCCCAAATTAAACTTCAATTTTGCCATCCTTCATCACCAACATATTTGCTTCTTCTCTGGATTCTGGTGGTTGGTACAAACTGTGCAGCAACTTCCTGTGTCATCAGTATAATTTCCTAAAGTTAATTTGTTCATTATTCCACATTCATCCTCCCATTCTTCTAGTTATGGCATGGTGTCTTCTGTAAAAATTGGACACTGGTGTGTACTTGTTTTTAAATTTATTAGAATACAGAATGCCCAGCACTAATAAGGAAATTTGCCTGTGAATGCAGAAGTGTAGCTGGTTCAGGTAGCAACATGGGCAGTCTCAATGAACCAGCACCTCACCCCTCAGACCTTCAAGTGAGGAATAAAAAAAGTTAGATCTATACATCCACCATCTCGCTCTCTCCTCTCGCCCCGCCCTAGCTACGCTGTGTGAAGTCAAGACAGCCACACCTACCAAGTCAAGTCAGCTCATAGTGCTTGTGAAAGTAAACCGAAAGACCTAAGCAAAGTTTCCGGAGCAAAATAAATTGAAAAATAATAATGTTTCAGTCACCAAGTCCTTAGAAAATGACAAACTAAAGAATCCAAAGCTTATCTAAACAATCCTGTAATGGTTTGTGATTGACTGAACAGAAGCTTGGTAAAAAGTTTTTATTTGAATTTGTATTTTATTCCAACTGTTTTTCACTGTTTGTAGAAAGTAAGGGAGACGTTTGTAGACTAGAAGATTTAATTTGATTATATTTTGCTATTTTACCTTTATTATTCACTGTTAGTTGTTAGAAAAGGATAGGTTTTAGATAGGCAAACTTCAGACATCCTAAGGGGCCTATAAATTCACACAGACTGCAGAAATGACAATCCACAGCTTATCTAAGCAATCCTGTCTTGGTTTGTGATTTATTGATCCTTACTGTTAAAAAAAAGGGTGCAACTGTGAGAGAAAGTGAGCAGAAGCTACTGCACACATTCAAGTGTGATGTAAAGGAATCCCATCTTTTGTATGATTTTCAGAACTTGTATGGTCAAGAGCAACAACTTTACCATACTTAATTTAATATTTAGTTGTGTATTGTTTGTGAGAGTTTTCAGTTCGCTCTGTATTCTGTGGTAACTAGTTATTCTTTTAACATTTATTCATTTGCAGCTGAATATGGGTTCATTAAATGAGTATGCCATTAATGATTTGCTAAAGCATAAATACCTTTAAATATACATAGCATTTCTTACACTGAGGAGGATAACACCTGATAAAACTGGCGATGTGTTCCTCATGTCAAAACTTGAATGATTCCCTTACCATGATTATTAGTAAATCTAGACTTATTGATGACGACTGCACTTGCTACAGCTTGAAGAACCATTGTTACATATATTAATGATTGGGCTGATGAGATAATGTTAGGCAGAGAGCAAATAGAACACATTCAAGAAAGGATTTGTTTGTAAAGATCACTCAACCTCTATGAAACAAGATAATGCCACAACTTTGGAATTCCGAATACAACTATTCAGCAATCTGAGGATTCAGAACATATAGAAGGAAATAAAAAAAAGGTGGAAAGGAAGTAGTACACAAGAAACAACAAGGAAGAAAAAAACTAAAATGTTTGTAAAGCAAAAATAATACAAATTAAAAGGACACTGCTTATCAAAAAACCTTCAGCTTACAGAAAAAGGCATAATTTTTCCAAAAAAGAAGGTAGAAAAACAGAGGCAATGGGCAGTTGGAAAGGAAGAAATCAACAATGAATGTGGAAGGTCTGAAAAACTTTACTAGAAGAACAAAAGAGGAGAAAGACAGACCTTGACATCATGGCTCAAGCTGTGGATGAACAAAGGCAGCTGATAAACACTGTATACTTGCAAATGTAATAAGCAATGACAATAGTGGGATTAATAAAACTGTGATGAAGACCATTCCTTTGTAACAAGTGATAGAGCAGATATTACGGAATTAAAAGTTGAAGATTCTTCAGATCTAGTCAGAAAATATATTCTTTTAATTGGAGATTCAGTTGTTAGAGGAGCTGATGCTTCATTTGCTGAGAAGAAAATCACCACTGAATAAAGTTATACTTGCCAGGAGCAAAATCAGAGGATGTGAGACTGGCATTGGAAAGCCTTAAAGGACAACAATGGGATATTAAATAAGAATTCTCAACATGATCGCACTTACTCCCTATTACAAGATGCTGGCTAAAGAAATGTGCTGGCTAAAGGAATGTGCAGTGTAGCATTAGGAAACGAAGGCATAGACTGTTTTTTCTTCACAGCACATTACCTTTCTGCAGTGTTTTAGTTTCTCTTTTAAAAACTAAATATTGCGATCTTGAAAACATTGCTGCGGTCTCTCAAATCCTGATATCAGGTCTGCCGCAACTCAGCATTAGTTTGTCTAGAGATACCCGCCCCCAAACTGACATCACCACCACAGAATTTGAATGCCCACCCATGACGTGATGTAAGAGCTCTCTTGTCCAGCCCACTCCATTCAACTGTTAAAAGCTAGCAGCTATTGTGAGAAACTTCTTTTCTTTGTTACTGTAGCCTGCGGACTGCTTAACATTGACGAAAAGGTTCACAGCCAGTGTCAGCATTTTCTTCCTTGTACTATCCACTTGATAAAGTAAGTGTTTAAATTCTTTTTCTAGGTTCTCAGACGTGCTCATGCTTTCCTGATTATGCGAGCCGTACTTATTTGGGGCGAGTAGATTACCAGTAGAATACAATTGTAATCGTCATTTTCAAAGAGAGAGGAGCATTTTCTGCTGCATTATGGCCCATTATTGTAAATTCGGTAGGGACATAAGTTTTATTACTTGGCGACAGTGAGTAATTTCACACTGCAAGCCTCCTTAGACTGCAAATGTAATCGTTGCACGTAAGTTTTATGTATGCATGTTCAAAATCAGCTATGTTTGCTGCCAAGCCATTTCAGTCTACGTGCACTGCGTTAGGCAAACGTGCCTTGCTATGATGAGCAATGCTTGCTGCCATTTTAAAGGACAACTACGGGATCGCATCAACATGTTCTGTTTTATTTCAAGTCTTTTGGCCCTAATGTCTGATCCCACCCACCAAAAATGTAATTGAACCAGAAGATACTTCAATTGCCTTGCACTTTTCTATATCGCAGTAACTTTAATGCAAGCCATTTCTTTTCAGTGGTCATCCTTGCTTTGCTGTAATATTGATTTAACCAGCTATTTTTGCTGCAAATAACACCCTATTCTTCCTGCAAAGCCTTTGTCCTGGAAACACAATGTCTGATTTTAATATGTAGCCTGGCCCTTAATTCCAGCCCTTCTGTATAAATAGTCCATCT
>NC_056731.1:1893580950-1893613450 GCF_019279795.1 Protopterus annectens | reverse complement strand
TTCCATACATACACATATATGGCTTTTGGGTTACCTTCACATCTGCTTACCACCAATTGCAACTGTTTTGGAACACTAGTATCATGCATCTTTTTATTGTGTATATGCAGTGTAAGCATTGGTTTTCTGTGCAAGTTGTATCACACTTCATGTGATGCTACTGTTGAGACACCTGTTAATGTCATAGGTCATTGTCTGACTTGGAATCACATGATTTTCTGTGACACCCCCCTCTTCAATGTCTTTTGGTCAACAGGTAATCACATTAATTTGTTGAGAAATTCTGATGCATGCATAATGAGTTCATCTGCTCAGCATGACAACTGCGTCCTTCTCGCACTGAGTGTTGGTGTCATTGCTATTCATCAGGCTTCACCACTTAAGAATATGTAAATGCGAAGACATGAAAAGTTCCTTATCTGCATACTTAATAAGCAATCTTTAAGTGTAGATAAACTAGTTTAATCTTTGTCTTTATACAATGTTGTTGCCATGGACTATTTCTGGAGACTTGGCGTCTGGCCTGCACTTTGATGGTACAGCACACCTTTATAAAATAAAATGTTTTTCCTTTGTACTAGAATGTGAGGTGCTCCACCCTTTCTTTTTGATGCCCCCACTGCATTTTCTGTGGTACATGTGCAATATTATTTGTCTACATTCATATTAGGTTTTGTCATCACGTTGTGGAGAAGTCTGCTGTGTTGATCCTGGTCAAGCTAGCCTTTCAAACTTGACCCCAGATATAACAAGGAAATTCAAACTTTTTTTGCTTTTGTTTCATCTCTGAACTTAGCCATTGACGAGGTTTCAATGGTTTTATTTTATCCATAAGTAGAAATTACTTCTGCTTTGCTATACCCAGTGCCATTTCCTCATCTCACGTCATCTTAGTTCTTTACAAAAATGGATTTTACCAGTATAGTGCTCGAGTTTTCTCTTTTTGAAGTGTGTGTACAGGGTAACATATCTGCATTATTTTGTTAATCAAACCATACACTGCTTATTCAAACTGAAAGTCAGAATTTCGATGAATAGAAAGCAACTGTCAATTTTTAGCCAAAGCTCTTCATGAAATTACCATTATATATAGTTTGTTTACTTGGGAAATACACTGATCACAGCATATCATTTGCAGGCACAGTCCTGCTGTATTATTCTTAGTCATACATGTTTTCATATATTTGCATCAGCTGACTCACAATGTGTATAACAATGTTGACAACACAGCAGTTTCTTTATCTTGATAGTGTGTTATGTTCTGCAAATAAGGAACTTATCTTCTATGAGCAAATGTGGCTGTTTCAATGCTGCATGATGACGTATTTGTTGAGTCATTACTTAGAATGCATGCAGTGACAGCTGTAGTTAATAAAAGAAGGATGAAATGGTGGCATGCTTTCAGCTTCTTGTCTAGATGTGTACATAAAGGTTTGCACATAGGTTCAGTGGTTTTTATAGCAGTTATTGCTTTTATTTGTCGAACTTTTGTCTAAGGGTAAGTGTATTGGTGCGCTGACACTTTTCAGGGGGTTGGTTTGGCTTGAGGTCCTTTGTTGGGACCATGGGCATTTTCAGTTGTGATTTTAAACAGGCATATAGTTGCTCATTCATGGATAGAACATTAGTGTGTGTGTGTGTGTGTGTGTGTGTGTGTGTGTAGTAGCAGAAAACTGTAGAAAAAAAAGTTCTGTACCTACCATAATGTTCCATGTTAGTTGTCTTCATCTCACCTTCCTTCTTGCTGTTTGTTTGGGGTTCGGAGCCGATCCTCGGCTCCGACTCGGCCATCTTCAATAGCTCGAGAGCTGTTTACTGGCTCGAGGCTACCCCTTATCCCATGATGCCTAGCGAAAGCTACCCAGATCTCATTTGTAATAGCTAATCCCAGACATAAACCGAGAAAACCAGTTATCTAAAAACTGGTTGTTCAATACATCTAATTATAGAATAGGTTACGAAAAACCTGGCCAGAACAACAATAAGGAAAAAAATACTCAGCCACTGAAAACAAGAACTCCTCTCAGTCCACTAGAACGAGGGAAGGAGGGTGGGACGCAAGAAGGAAGGCGAGATGAAGACAACTAACATGGAACATTATGGTAGGTACATAACTTCTTTATAAGCTGTCTATCTCGCCTTCGTTCTTGCTGTTTTGGACAGCGTCCCTAGCACCTAACATCCTGGGTGGCTCAATGGAACAGACTCTTCAGAACAGTGGAACCAAAGTCAGCTCTGCTCCGGAAGACCATATCCAACTTGTAATAAGAGAAAAAGATATGAGGGTTTGCCCACGTGGCAGCTGCACAGATTGAATCTATGGGCAACCTAGACTGAAAAGCTATGGAGGTGGCTAATGCCCTGGTAGAATGACCTTTTGGTTTAGCTGGTAACTCTATTCCGTAACTGGTAAATAAAGGTAATAGTATTAGATAACCATCTGGATAAGGTCACCTTGGAAACTGGGAGGCCTTGTTTGTTGAAGGCATAATAGAGAAATAACTGGTCTGACTTCCTTAGTTCTTTAGTTCTATGAAGTTAAAACGCAATTGTCTATGAACATCCAGTTGGTGGAGCTTGTATTCTGCCTTGTTGCTGTGATTGGGAAAGAACACTGGGAGATCTATGGATTAATTTAAATTGTTCTCTGAGCAGACTTTAGGAGGATAGGATGGATTGGTCCTCAGAGAAACTCTGTCCTTGTGATACACCAAGTAAGGAGGACGAACACACAGTGCTTGAAGACCTAGCTGAAGTGATAACAACCAAAAAAGTGTCTTCCAAGACAGAAACTTAAGGGAACATGATGCTGCCGGTTCAAAAGGAGGCAAAATTAAGGAAGTTAAGACTAAATTAAGATCCCAAGAAGGAGAGGGATCTCTTACTGGAGGTCTAAGAAGAGATGTTCCTCTCAAAAAAGCCTTACAGAGCTTATGAGACATGATGTTAGAATTCAACAATCCGATATGAAAATTTGAAATGGCCGCTAACTGTACTCTAATAGTAGCGGAAGCGGCACCAGACTGAAAAAGTTGTGCTAGAAATTCAAGAATTTCATGGACTGGAGCTGAGAAAGGGTCCACATTTCTAGACTCTGCCCAGTAAAAAAATCGTTTCCATTTACTAGCATACGTTTTCCTTGCAGTAGACGTATGTGAGGAAACGATATCATCATGGACTGCTGGGGAGATACCGGGAAGCCTGGCTAAGGTTGGAACTGGAGTAACCAAGCTGTAAGCTGGAGTGTTTGGAGGGATTGATGCAACCTGCCTGACTGATGAATCAGAAGATCTGGAATCGGGTCCAGAATCCAGGGCTGATCGACAAGGTAGGGGTGCAGGAATGGAAACCATATCTGTCGAAGGCAATAACGGGCAATGAGGATCATTTTGCAACCCAATGATTTTGCTTTCTATATGAGTCTTGGTATTAGGGGAAACGGGGGGAAAAGCATAAAGGAGTCCCTGAGGTCAATTGTGGACTAGAGCGTCTCTGGGTATGTGACCTGGAAGCGGGAGAAGTAGTTGCTGCATTTGTTGTTGAGAGGGGTGGCAAACAGATCGCAGCAAGGCTGTCCCCATTTGCGGAAGATAAGATCCACAACTTCCTGATTCAGAGACCACTCGTAAGGCATGAGAACAGCTCTGCTGAGCCTGTCCGCTATGACGTTGGATCTCCCAGGGATGTGCGTCGCAATCAGAAAACGTTGGGAGGAAATCGCCCAATGCCACAGTCTGAGTGCCTCTCAACACAGAGGGTAGGACCTGGTTCCGCCCTGTTTGTTGATGTACCACACCACTGACATGTTGTCTGTTTGAATTGCAATGGTCCCAGAAGGAAGAGAGACTTGAAGTGCTTGCAACGCCAGAAGCACGGCTCTCATTTCTAGGACACTGATGTGCAGATGGTACTCGTGAGGTTGCCAAGTGCCTTGGACTGTCCTGCCCAGATAATGCCCCCCCCACCCTATCAGGGAGGCGTCCGTGGTCACTGTGGCTACCGGTGGAGGCTGTATGAAAGGTCTGCCCTGAGACACTAGTGGGGAGTCCATCCACCAAGACATGTGCCGTTTGCATGTTTCTGTAATCAGGATCATGAGAGACATGGGAAGCTCCTGAGAGGACCACTGCGTGAAAAGAAGCCACTGAAGAATTCTCATGTGGAAACACGCTAATGGAACTAGAAGAATGGCAGCTGCCATGGAGCCCAGAGCTTGAAGGACATATCTGACTTGAATCCTTTTGCTCTGCATTAGGATTAACACTTGTTGACGAATTGTGGAAACTCCTTCCAGTGGTAATCTTGCAAACATTTCCCTTGTGTTTTATTCTGCTCCTATGTAGGTGACAGACTGACAGGGCAACAAGGCAGATTTTTCAAAATTTATTGTGATGCCTAGTTGAGTGTATGATGTGATTGTATAATCCCGTGCTTGTAAGCGTTGATGCCTGGTGGTAGCAGTGAGGAGCCAGTCGTCTAGATATGGAAACACCTGGAATTCTTGACAGCTCAGGTGAGCCGTGACTACTGCCATACACTTGGTGAACACCCTGGGGGCTGAGGTGAGACCAAAGGGTAGAGCTCTGAACTGGTAATGGCTGGCCCCTACCCGTAAGCGAAGAAATCTCCTGGAGCGTCTGTCCATCTTGATATTGTAGTACGCATCCTGAAGTTCTATTGAGCACATCCAATTGTCCTGACCCAGAAAGGGTAGAATGGACTGTAGTGTGACCATCCGAACCTTTTCTTTTTGTACAGATTAGTTTAGTCTGCTGAGATCCAGAATTGGTCTCCAGTCCCCTGTCTTTTTTGGTACCAAAAGGAATCTTGAGTAAGTTCCGGATCCGAGCTTGTCTGCGGGGACTTCCTGAATGGCACTTTTTTCTAGCAGTTTTGAAACTTCTAGGACTGCTTGTTCCCTCAGATTGGGTGGAACATCTGGAAGGGCCTTTTTTGACTGTAAGGGGGATTGATGGAAGGGAATTTTGTAACCTCTGGATATAATGGATAGTACCCATCTGTCTCTTGTTAAATTTTGCCAGGCTTTTGGGTGCAGCGAAAGTCTTCCCCCGACTGCCTCCAGAGGTGAGCAGCCGTGCAACCCTTCAGGGATGCTGGAAGGGCTTGCCAGAGAAAGATTCGCTATCACCCTGGTTCTGCGGACCCCCTCTGCCAGGAGGGTGGCGTCTGTTATTGTTTTCCCTCTCTGCCTCTGGAGGAAAAATCATGTGCATCAGGCAAGGATCCCTGGGATTTCCGGAACCACATGTTCCCACTCTTCTGACCCTTGGGGTAAGGTCTAGAGGGAGTGGAAAAATGGACTCCCACGGCAGAGAGAGTCTTGCCTTCTTGCTCACACCTGGTCAACGTGTCTTTCACCTGAGGCCCAAAGAGAAAGGAGCCATCAAAGGGAATATTGGTGAAGGACGCTTGAAAGGGTACCGCAAACTGACACAGCCGCATCCAAGCATGTCTTCTGAGGGCCACACATGCCAGCGGCTCTACTTGTTCCATTGTCTGCATAGGAAATCAGCCTCATGGAGGACTTGACTATGGAATTAAGAGTCACCAGCTGGGAAGCTACTTTGGCTTGTACTCCAACTGTAGGATCTTGAAGGTCATCTCCAAGCTCTTTCAGGAGACCCCTTTGAAGACGAGTAAAATGACATAGTTCAGGGACCTCAATGAGAAGGTCACTGAAGCAAACATTCGCTTTCCGTATCTGTCCATCGTCTGAGACTCTTTGTTAGGGGAATGAACAGATGAAGAGGTTTCTGCTAACTCTTTCTTGGTGACTGCTGCTACCACCATGGCATCAACGGGCACACCTTTGGAAAGGAATTGCTTATCCTGGGGGGGCTGTAATAAACTTGTTAGGTCTCCTCGGAGTTGGTTCCACAGTGTCTGGAGCTGGCCAAGCCTTTCGGGCCACCACAGATATGAGTGGGTCGAAAGGAGGAGACACCCAGGAGGTGGAAGTTTGGGAACCGAATGCATCCAGGAATACAGACTCATCCTCGGTATGGGCTAGGGAAGTCCAGTTCCCCCTTTGCCTAAGCATTTCAAGGATGCCTGAAAAGGAAACGTCTTCAGAGGGGAACCTTGGGGACCCTTCCGATTTATCTAAGTCTGTATCTGAAGTGACAGACTCAGGGGAGTCAATGTGCTTCCTCTTGCACTTCTTCAGATTGTGTTCCTCTGAGTGATCAGGGGAGGCCTCGGAAGAAGAGGGAACACCCAATGGTGTGTCCTGGGGCATCGGTTCCCTACGCTGGGGGTCTGGAGGAGGAGCAGAGGTTGGCACAGACACTATGGGGAACAGAGTCGATGGAGCTGGTAGTGGAGCTGTTTCGGGGGCGTCCGGACCTCGAGGCAGAGAAAGCTCCAGTTTCAAAGAAATAGGAATCTTTCTCCGCGCCAAGGGTGACGGCTCCGAGGCCGATGTTGGAGCCGAAGCTCCGAGGGGGAGACAAGGGTCCGATGCCACCCCCCCCCCCACGGAAGAGACGAGAGAGAGCCCTGGCGTCCAGATTCCGATAGAAGGAACAATTGAGGTAATTGGAACCGAAGTCAAGATGGTGATCAGAGCCGACAGTTCCACTACCGGCACACCAACGAACTTTGGCTTCGAACTCAATGAAGTCGGAGGAGGAATGGAAATAGAGGCGGATGGAGCACATACCTGTTGAGGTGGGCTGGATAGTATTTTAGCTAGTGCCTGTGACTTAAGCAACCTACTTACTACTCTCTCTCCACATCATGATCCGAAAGCCTAGAGGATCGAGAGGAGTGTGAAGAATGGTGGCTACGTTCACTTTGTAATAATGGTGACCGAGGCGCCGAGTGGATGGACTCTAAAGAAGAGGACCTCAGTCTCTTATGGCTCCGAAACATCTGATGGAGCCGATGGAGGAGTTGTCTTGTCAGTGCCAGCCGGAACAGACATACTCTGATGTTCCAGTACAGGAGTCTGCTCCGAAGGTGGAGCCAACAGTTTGACAGATTTAGGGGCTTTCACTGGCTGAGAACTCTTTGCCGGTGAATCCTGAGGCTTCAATAATCCCCGAAGGATTCATTTGTTTTTGCGCTCCTGCAGGACCCTTGGACTAAAGGCATGGCAAATAGAACAAGAGTCCTGCACGTGAACAGCGCCCAAACAATAAACGCAACTAGTGTGCCCATCTGTCAGACATTTTCTGACAGCATGAGTCACACTTTTTGAAGCCAGAAACTTTCGTATCCTTGGACATAACTCTACCACTACACACAATCCAAGTACCACAATACAGACGGACAAAAAAAATCTCTACACTACTAAACGAACACAACAGATTTTTTTTTTTGTATACAGTAAAAAAAAATTTTAAAAAAAGGGAAGGAGAGCCTCTAAGTTAAACGGCTGTCCTAAGGGAGGGGAGAACTCTCTAATTTAAACGAGTTCTTAAGAAAAAAAGGGACTACGGAAAGAAGCGACGTCCACAAACAACACCCACAGAGAATAAAACTATAAGGGGAAGTATACTAGTTTTAAACAGTTTAAACAAATATAATTTTATAAATATACAAAAGTATACAAGCCTGAGCCAGAAACAACACGGCGTAGCTGAAGTGGCAAACGAGATCAGGGTAGCTTTCACTAGGCATCATGGGATAAGTGGTAGCCTCGAGCCAGTAAGCAGCTCTCAAGCTATTGAAGATGGCCAAACAAACAGCAAGAACGAAGGCGAGATAGACAACTTAACATCACAGCTTCAAGTACACCTACTCAATGCCAGGTGATTGGCAGCTGTCAGCAGTGTATTTTTACTGCTACCGCATTGTATGGT
This sequence comes from Protopterus annectens, assembly GCF_019279795.1. Lineage (NCBI taxonomy): Eukaryota > Metazoa > Chordata > Ceratodontiformes > Protopteridae > Protopterus > Protopterus annectens. Next base: position 1,893,605,624 of record NC_056731.1, on the reverse strand, counting down.
CAAGGTCTAAGTGCAAGATATACATTAGTTTATTGTAGTAATTATGGCAAATGTTGTTTGTTTCATTTTATTTATTTTTTTAAGAAACAAGTAGTCAGTGCTCCATGATTCACATAGACCCTCTTTGGTTATGTTTCAAGTAGTGGGTGTGTGTACCTGTCTGTCTGATTTGTTACCTTCAATGGGCATCTGCAGAGTGGCTATGGTGGATGACTTACATGTCAGTCATCAAAGTAAGCACAGCCCTGAGTGGAAGATGAGGGGAGTAATATGGTACAAGTGTAGTACCCCCCCCCCCCAAAAAAAAAAATTAATAGAATTACAATAGAGTACACGACATTGAAACTATTGCTTGGTCAACACAAACTGCTTTGAAATTCTTGTAGTGCAGGGATAAATAGTCAGACAGACATACACCCACTAACTGACAAAGAGGGTCATGTATATCATGGAGCACTGACCACTTGCTTCTCAAAAAAACTGTCAAAGTTTGGATAATGCAAAAGGCTGTTGTGGCAGTGTACATTGGAAAGCACTATTGGCATTACCTGAGCCAAAGTAAGCATGCCCTTAGGGACAGTGACAGTAGGCATTGCATTATGCTTGGGGGAGAATATATTGAATATATCCAAAAAATACATAATGTAAATCTACAAATGTGCATTCTAAAGCAATACTATCAAAAAAGCAGTCAGTGATATCATTGGTCTACCTGACAGGTAAAAAGTCTGGGGACTGTATTGTTATGTAAAACTCTGTATGAAATAAAACCATTCTTTGGATAAAGATAAGAGTATTACTTTCTGCTCACAAACATATATGTCTGAAAGGTATGAATTGTAATATGTATGTTACATGCCATGGTTTCAGAAGTACCTATAGTGCTGTACATTAAGCACTAATAAAATGATTTTGTAACATTACTTACTGTGAAAGTGCTTTTAAGATGACAGGAGTGAGGAAATACATGAGGGAGCACTTTTTCTGGCACACCAGGCAGACTGATCTGTTTCATGTGTATAGTCATGTATAGCAGACTAGCTGAACCTTGTATGGCAGGAAATCTGAGACTCAGGCTGTCTGAGGGAGGGAACAGGGCCGGTGTTAGCATTTTGGGGGCACCCAGCAAATGTCAAGTTGAGGGCCCCTAGGTACTTCCAAACTAAGTATCAACCTTTTAGTTTATGCTGCAAACTTTTAGTAGTAGCATGCACAGACTCACCTGTTGCTCCAATGCTCCTACATTACAAAAGGGCTATGCACCACAATGAGTTGCCCCATCTCCCAAAGGGACATTCACAGCTATAGGCATTTAGTTGCAACAATTAATTATTGCAACAATTCTGTGTACAAGGCTGTACTTAGGTAAAATGGTGCCCTAGGCACTGCCTGTTTCACCCCCCCAACACCCCCCCTCCAGTGCTCTCCATGAAAAGCACATTCCTTTTTAATTATTTTTCTCACATTTTGCCTTAATCTTCAGCTTTTTCAATAAGCCATCCCTTTCTAGATGCTCTGAAAGCTTTTATCTTTTCACACAACCTTTTCATCTAATGATAGCTTAAACAGCAATTATGATTAGAGAGAAATTAATTTTGTTATTCAGCTTTTGATTTCCTTGCATCCTTTCAACACACCTTTCCTGATCACGACAGTACAGTAATAACTATATAGGAAATAACTCAATTAAGCATGTGCCCCCAAAAACCATAGGGGTTTTAGATGCTCTGGAATGCATTTTGGAACATTCCCAACTTTTTAATTCAGTGGGGGACTAAATAAAAATCATGAGTTTGAAAAGAATTTCAATCTTTTCCTTCTCAAGGAATACATAAGTTGTACCCAAGGCTTAATGCTCAAAGCTGATAAAATAGTAGTGCACAATAAACTAACAAATGTTGTGAGGATACACAGGTCCTATCTGGGAATACTGCATGCCTCCCTAAAGCTCCAAAAAAGACAGTCACTGCCAATGCATCCCACTGGTGTTAGACTGGGTTGAAAGCAGAGGTTCAAATTGCCAGCCATGTACTTCAAGTGATAGCTGACATACGTATACCTAGCATGTCTCCTCACCCCATTCTCCAAAGGCAGCCACCATTATACGTGCCTGATGCGTGATTGTGAGCAAAGTGAAAAAAAATGATTACAGTAATGTACTCTACTTTGTTGCTCCTAGACAGTTCACTGCCCCTATACACGCTACAGTAACCTGCTTTGTACACCTTTGAGGTCTGTGAGAAGTAAAAGAAAATTTCCACACTGTCCCCAGGCAAACAAGCTATAATGACATTCTGTGCCCACCTCTAAGGTTTGACTGTGATGAAAATTAAAAAAGTAATAACCACGTAATCTCCAGACCCCCAACTATATAACCTTCAGCAACTTCCTGTGCACGCACACATCTGAGCAGGGCTGATATTACAATGGGTGCGGCAGAGACAGGCTATTATCAGCTTTATCCTAACAAGGTCATATCACAGCTCTGTTTAGGATAGAGAGAGTAACCAGAAAATTAATACATTTTTTTCCTCTTCATTTTTCCCCAACCAACAACAGCTTTTGTGGGACCCCTAAACAGTCAAGGATGATTAAAGGGGACCCTGTATCCAGTTATACAGTCTGGAGAGTGGGGGCCACCAGACTCCCAGATCATCTAAGAGTCTGAATGTTCTGTGATATATTTTATGTTTTACTTTTGAAATACAATGAATTTGTTAGCTGCATTTTTAACGGATACCCAGGAAAATTATGCACGTGTCCCCTGCATTATTTGGTGTGTGCACAGAAAAACTATGATATTTTTTGCACACAAACGCATAAGCCATAGCAATACTAGCTTGCATTTAGTTCAGCAAATAGCAACATATTGTGCAACACTGGTACTGCCACACCAGATAAGTGACTGCTGTTTAGCAAATGTCAGACAGCAGCAAAGTTAAGTCACTTTTATTTACTGTATCGAGGAGTAATATACCCATCACTATCACTAATCTCACAGACCTTCCCGGATTTTTTCTCAAAATTTTGCTCTGCCCCGACTTACTGTTAAATAAATTTAGGATTACAGGAAGTTGATAAATTCAGAGTTTTATACTTCTTATTGTCCAAAAGATGCATGCTGATGCAAAATGTGTTATTCTTATTCACTTTTAATGAATTAAAGTAATATTTAAAATGTGTTCCTGATGCTGTGGCTTTATTCAGCTATTATTTTTGGCATTGTGCAGAATTCTTCAGCAAAGAAATTGACAGCCATAGCATTTGGTGTTCTGACAGTATTTATACAACTCCCTGAAGGAGAGAACCATCCATGAAGATCTGGAATATAGTCTCTTCTTAAAATCCTAGGTAAACACTGAAATCGGTCACTCTAGGCTGCTGGTCTCTCTAGTGCTTACCTTGCTCATGTTCATTATCATTTTGTATCCTAAAAGAGTTGCATCACAGCCCTGTTCAGGTTAAAGCGCATAATTAGAAAATGTATTTTTTTCTCTTCGTTTTTTCCCAAACCAGCAGCAGCTTTTGTGGGGTCCCTACATAGACAAGGATGTTTAAGGAAGATCCCTGCAGTCATGGGTAATGCAGGTAACAAAAGCTGGCTATGTTGTTAGTTTTAGTGGAAAGAACGTCCACCATCAGGGTTTAAATAAGCCAGGGGCACTATGTTAGTGTTAAAATATTTCTGGAATTTAGAAGCCTGCTACCTATAAATATCTATAGTACCAGTGTTTTTTCATCTCCTTTAAAATTCAAAGATATTACTACGAGTCATTATTACCAACCTTGTTTATTAAATACACACAATTGCTGTACTAGCTTTTGTTAGTTTGACACTCATAGGTAGGTAACTAGGCTATCTGGCCGAGGGCATTTATAAGCCTAGCCAGTGTGTGTCGGCTTTCGCCACCCTATTGATTAATTAACTGATCCTCTGTCAAGCAGAGCCAATGAAGTGATCCTAGGGTATATTTTCCGTTACCCATCCACTCGTCAAGGTTTCTCTTGAAGAGTGTTAGTGAGGGGCTCTCTGCCTAATGTAGTTTGGAATTTTGTTCCAAAGCATGGGGAATCTCTGAGACAGGAATCTATCCCTCCAGCATGTTCTATTTATTGTTGTGGCGAGGTTTAGCTCACTAGAGCGTGTAGCTCGTAGTGACTTGGATTTCTTTAGGTGGAGCATGTCCATCAATTCTGAGTTGGACATGGCTTTGTAAGTCAGGCAGAGATCACCTCTGAGTAAGCGATATGCCACTGAGTACAGCCGGAGTTTTTTCAGTCGGGCTGCATAGGACATATGTTTAAGGTCAGCAATCCTCTTGGTGAGGTACTTTTGTGGTCTCTCCAGCTGATGGAAGTGTCTTGTGAGGTACATCCCAAATGGGGCATTGTACTCTATGATGGGACTGATGAGTAGAGGGGCACTATAACCTCTATTTCTAGATGTGATCCCTTTAGTAATTAGATGGGCCACATAGAAGGATTTCCTAACTACTTTGGCAATATGATTGTCAAAGGAGAGACTACTATCTACCTGGGTCCCCAGATCTCTTATTATCTCTTCTGTATTAAGGGGGCTGCTACCTATGTGATAATTCGTGGGTGTTTTGTTTTTCCCAAACGGGATGACTGTGCATTTTTTGGCATTTAGCTTGAGGCCATGACTTTGACACTAGGTGTCCGTCTCAGTAAGGCCCCTTTCGAGGATGTCCGTGTAAGCCTGAGAGTCAATTATGGCTCTCAGTTTGCAGTCATTATTGAACTTGGTTAGCCATAGTCCTCCTGTGTTTGCCTGTACTTCTGAGAAGTATATACCGAACAGTAGGGGTCCCAGGACCAAGCCTTGCGGTACACCACTTGTGACTGGTTTAGAGTCGGACCTAAAGCCCGCTATTCTTACGGTGTGAGTTCTGTCTGTAAGCCAGTTGGCAAACCATCTCATGAAGTAGGGGTTTATGTTCAGGCTGGTGAATTTTTCTGTAATACCCGAGTGGGGAATGGTGTCGAAAGCCTTGACGAGGTCAAGGTAGGCTGTGTGAACAACCTTTCCCTCGTCTATGATCTTGGTGACTGTCTCGAAGTCAACCAGGTTTAGTAGACATGATCTGCCCATAAAGCCGAACTGAGTCAGGTTAAGTGTTTGGAGGTTCCCAATGGCTTTGTTAATGAGTTCCATGATGATGCGCTCTATAGCCTTGCAGACCAGGCTAGTCAGGCTTATGGGGCGATAGTTACCAGGGCCAGTTGTGGCCCCTCCTTTGTGGAGTGGGATAACTGTTGCTTTGCGCCATTCTTTGGGCACGTAGCCTGTGGAGAGGCTGAGGATGACCAGCGTGTTTAGGTGGGGGGGGGGGGTTAGTTCATTCTGCAGTTCGTGCAAGACGCAGCCTGGGACACCATCTGGCCCCACTGATGCTGTGTTTCTGGCTTTTGAAAGGGCTATTTTCACCTGTGCGCCTGTGATTTCCGGGACACTACACTTTTCCGGTATTGTTGTGGGCCCTTTTGGGGGTGAGAGGGGGGTGAAGTTTGCACTGAATCTATCTGCCAAGATGTTGGCAATATCAGTAGGTTCAGTATATTTTGTGCTATTTTGCACTGGCTCAGTGCATATCTGCAAGTTGCCACTTAGATTCTTAGCATAGCTAAAGAAGGCTTTGTGGTTATCTTTTGAATCCTTGGCTATTTTTCTTTTGAAGTTAGCCTTGGATGATTTTATGAGGGACCTTAGTTTCTTACTGATACTGATCAGGGATGTCTTTCCTTCTTGGGATTTGCTTTTTTTCTGAACTAGTTTCCTCCTCCTATAGTATAGCCTGTTTATGGCAGAAGTCTACCAGACTGGTTTCCTTCTCTTGGAGTGAGTCAGTCTTGGTTTTGCTACGGATGGCACGATCCATGCATCATTGTAGGTGCTCATAGACTGCAGTTGTAAAGGTTTCTGCATCTTGGGCAGCGTTATCCTTTAGCATGGGGGCTGTGAAACTTACCGCCTCTGTCTTAAGTAAGGTGAAGTTTGCTTTCCTTAGTTGGGGTGGTGGTGGGGTGTGGACATCCAGAGTGATTAGTTTATGGTCTGATCAAACCAGTGATGGGTTGACCTCCGGTGTGGAACACCTGTCGCCCATGTTTGTGATGACCAGGTCCAATATGTTTTCACCTCTGGTAGGGGAGTTTACCAGCTGATCCAGGGCATTTGAGTTGATGAATTCCAGGAAGTGCTGGGCCTGGGAGTTTGGACTCTAGTAGTTTTCCCAGTTAATGGTAGGGTAATTGAAATTGTCCAATATCAGGGTGTTCGGTAGGACCTTCATGTTTTCCAGTGTCTCCAGAAAAGTGGAGTGGTGGTCCTGGGTCATAGAGGGTGATCTGTAGCAGGCCACAATTTGCATTGCAGATTAGTCCGATGTTAGTTGCACATGGATGATCTTAGAGGTATCATGCTGCACCACTAACCTGGAGGTGTAGGTATCCTTGATGAATATGGATACACCCCCTCTTTTTGTGTTTCCGTCCGTGTTCTGTGTTTCAGTCCGTGTTCTGTGGCCGAAATGCATGGTACGAGTTGTAGCCCGGTAGTGCTGGTGTGCTCTCTGGAGCCTTGAACCAGGTTTCAGTTACTGCACAGATGTCGACTTTCTCCATACTGAGGAGTGCTTCGAGCGCGTGCATTTTGAGATTTAAACTCCTGGCGTTGAGTAGCATAACCCTCAGTTTTTTTGTTAATTGTGCTGTTTACGGAGATAGGTTTGACTTTTGAGCCTTGCCTAAAAATGGCACTATAGGGGCAGCAAGAACCTTGGCCAGTATTCGAAAGCCTAGGGGTGACAGGTGCAAGCAGTCTCTTGCGAAGCAACACAGCTTGTCGAGCATGTCGTCCCAGGCTGACGGACATTGGATCCCCTTTGAATGACACCAGAAGCTTAGTCAATTGTTGAAATTGATCATTTTTTTCTTTATACTGAGGTATTATTCTTGGTGAGGGCAGGATGCTACTCAGGGTCAGGGTCATACCAGCCTGGGCTACATGATCAGAGAGCTCTTCCATGTCTCTTCATGTAGTCCAGAGAGGTACGTCTCAGGTCATTCACACCAACATGAACAATGACAGAGTCATATTTGTACTTGTTATGGAGTGACCTAAGTGCTTGTGTTATGTGGTGAATGCTGGCTCCTGACAGTCATCTAACAGTAACCTTCTGCTTGTTCAGTCTAGTGAGTGGGACGTCAGTGTGCCTGACTATAGAGTCACCTATTACCAGTGTGTTAGGTATGTTATTTTGCCTTAAGGGCTGTGATTGTGCAGCACACTGATTTTGTGTTTATGTGTTGTCTGGTTTGTGACGGGAGGTGCAGGTTGTTTGGGTGTCTGCTTTGGAGGTCTCTGATGCTTTTGCAGGTTTTTATTTAGAGCCTCAGAGTATGATTTTGTATATTTATGTGTATTTTTTGACAGTGCTGGTTTAACAGGTCTATGTGTGGCTGGAGGTGTGGTGCAAGTGTTAACCTTCTCCTCTTGACTGTCTGTTCCAGTCTTGGGTGGAGACAACTTTGCCTCCAGTTTGGCTATATAACTGCATCTCTCGCATATGTTAGTGTTTTGTGGTAGAAGGAAAGGGTTGTCTGTGTACAAGTGGCAGTTGTAACATTGTCTCAGGATACCCAGATTCACCAGCTGGACTGGAGAGTACACCTGAAATTGCCCTTTGGCCATGCCTGAATAGTAGGGTGAGCTGCTTAGTCGCTTGGTTGGTGAGGGGTGAATAAAGAGCCTTGCCCTGCTGGGCAATCAAGTGTCAGGGTATATTAGTGCTTGCTATTAGGTCTGAGCAAGTGCTGGGCTGTAGGATGTTTTTTTGATCGCTTAGGTTGAGAGTTAGACTAGTTTCAAGGGAAAAACTGAAGAGGAGACTTAGTGGAGCCGGGAATAATATAACCCTAGCTAACTGGCACTGCCCAGTGCACAAAACCATGCAAACACGGTTTTTAGAGCAGGGAAATGAAAGAGATTGAAATTAGCCCAAAATGGCCAATAAACTACTAACTTCTGGGCTGCAACCACTCCTCCAGGGACAGATAGACTGCTCAAAGCTCCCATCTCTCACAGGTGAGCAGAGAAACTTCCTTCTATCCAAGTAAGGTATGGGCAACTCAAACTTGTAACACAGCCCTGAATTCATCACTAGCCTGAAAACTTGACAATACTAGCTTAGAAAGGTGGGAAACAAGGATTTTTTTTTTTGTTTTGTTTTTGAAAAGATAAGGCAAAAACAGTAAAAATAAACACTTAAAACAGCTTTACACGACTACAAACTATCAGAAAAGGCTATCGCACTTTAGTGTGTTGCCTACAACAGTTAAATTATTTAAACAAAAAACGACTTTTTAAAAGTGCAGGCAGTCAAATAAGTACAATATGTGAAAAAAAAAACAAGCTTTTGAATAACAATAAACACTGAAAAAACAGTGTTTAGGCGGAAAACGGTTAAGTACAGCAAGAAAGTACAGAAAACTGATACTTAATCATTCCAAAGTCTCTCTTCTAAGGTAGAAGGCTTGTATCAGTTTAAGGCTTTCTAGTGTTTCCCAGTAGGTTAGTTACAGGAAAAATGGGAAACAAGCGCAGATGTGGTCTTTTAAACCAGAAAGTTGAAAGAGATGGACAAACTGTCCAAATGGTCAATAAACTACAATTTCTGGGCCAAGAACCACTCCTCTTGTGGTAGACAGGCTACCTTGTGCTTACCACTCCCACTGATAAGCTAGAAGGCTTTCCTCCAACACAGAAAGGCTTGCGGGGCTCAGAAGCTTACCAACAGTCCTGGATACAGCAACTCTGTATCTGGACTAGGCTAGTTACAGGAAAGGTGGGAAACAAGCGCAAGTGCGGCTTTTAAACCAGAAAGTTGAAAGAGATGGAAAAAACTGCCCAAACGGCCAATAGCTACAATTTCTGGGCCAGGAACCACTCCTCTTGTGGTAGATAGGCTACCTAATGCTTACCACTTATAAAATATCAAGAAAGAATTTGCTGTGGTTGCCCCCCCCCCAGAAACAGGGTTTCCCAGTGACAGCAAAGTCACAGAATGTTGAACATCAGTAGAAAACACATTTGTAAGAGGCAGTGCAGCACAGTACTTAGACCTCTAAAAATTAGCTCTTCTCTGTTCTTCCAGTCCAAATCAATGGGATTGTGATCTGACAGTCCAGCCATGGGCACTGTAATCTCAAACAGTGCCCTCACAGTATATTATGGGGTAGACTAAGCTTTAGAAGAAAATAAAATCTCATCAGGATGTCTGCCCCCAGGAGGACATACAGGGTTACAAACACAATAAAATTAGCAGTGAATACATTTCCTTGTGCATAAAGGTTTGCAATGTGTAGTATTTCAAGATGAGATAAAAAAATACATTTTTTTCATTTTTTTTTCTATAGTGGTTGTTTACTTGCTTACATTCAGTGTATTGGTATAAAATCACACTGTTATGCTAACCTCTTTTGTACTGATGAGCCAGCAAAGCCATTTTAGTTAATGTGGTTTTGATCTGCTTACAGTCAAATTTAGGTGGTGCTTTTCGTCTGCTTACAGTTGCATTTGATTTTTTTTTTTTTTTTTTATGATAAGCCAGCCAAGCTGTTTTAGTTAATGCACTTTTGATCTGCTTACAGTCGCATTTAGGTGGCGGTTTTCATCTGCTTACAGTGGCATTTGAATTTTTTTTTAATCAAACAATGCTTCATGTTATGTGCTTACACACAGTTGTATTTGATTATCTTTATTCCAGCTGAGACTTGGTAGAGTTTGTTTCTTTTTAACTCAGAGGATTGCCTTGTTTGGTTAGCTGCCAGGTGAGTTCAATGTGTTATATTTGCAGGTCACTTCATTGTTGCCAGGCTGTCATTTTGATGCGTAATATTCGCAGGTCACTCCGTTTGCTGCCAAGCTGTCTTAGTTGCAATGCTTTCTTGTTTATTTCTTATTCCACTGTGCTTCCATTTGCAGCCAGGGCGTTTTAGTGCTTGACTCTCTCTATTTCACTGTACTTACATTTGCTGCCAGGACATTTTAGTTCTTGACTCTGTTATTCCAATGTGCTTACATTTGCTGCCAGCCCGTTTTAGTGCTTACAGTCAGTGTAGTGATTTGTCACGCTTGAGCCTTTTTTTTTATTCGAAAGGGAAAGTGGTTGTGGTGCAGATAGCACTTTTGGAGCAGTTAAATTGGTACTTTGTTTTTCTGCTTTTCAGCTGTGTGTATGCATTCACAGTAATGCTGCGGAGTTTCTTACTTTTGATGCAAGTGTGGCTATGGGGGGGGGTGTCTGCTCAATTCAGTGTTGCTGTGTGTGTGTTTGGGGAGCGTTGCTGTGTGTGTGTGTGTGTGTGTGTGTGTGTGTGTGTGTGTGTGTGTGCACGTGCGCGCTTGGGGGTCTGCTGCTGCGTGTGTGTGTGCCGATGGCGAGTGTTGCTGTATGTGTGCATGTGCTGGGGGGTCTGCTGCTGCATGTGTGTGTGCCGATGGCGAGTGTTGCTGTGTGTGTGTGCCGATGGCGAGTGTTGCTGTGTGTGTGTGTGTGTATGTGCCGATGGCGAATGTTGCTGTGTGCGCGTGTGAGTCGACAGCAAGTGTTGCTGTGTGTGTGTGATGATGGCGAGTGTTGCTGTGTGTGTGTGTGTGTGTGTGTGTGTGTGTCAATGGCGAGTGTTGGTGTGTGTGTGTGGTAACGGCTAAAATAGCTGTGTGTGTATGGGGGGTGTGTGTGCTGATGGCGAGTGTTGCGGGGAGTGTGTGTGTAGACGGAGAGTGTTGCAGGGTGTGTGCTGATGGCGAGTGCTGTGGGGGGTGTGTGTATGGACGGCGAGTCTTGTGAGTTGTGTGCTGGGGAGTGTGCGTGTGTGTGTGTGCTGCGGAGTGTGTGTGTGTGTGCTGGGGTGTGTGTGCTGGAGGGGAGTGCTGGTGTGTGTGCTGGGGAGGGGTGTTGGTGTGTGTGCTGGGGGTAGTGTTGGTGTGTGTGCTGGGGGTAGTGTTGGTGTGTGCTGGGGGGGTAGTGTTGGTGTGTGTGCTGGGGGGGAGTGTTGGTGTGTGTGCTGGGGGTGGGTGTTGGGGTGTGTTCTTGGGGGGGGGTGATGCAAGCAATTTCAGTTTCTTATCTTTCCGAAAACGCATGGAAACATTTTACTCTATCATGTCTGTAACATTACACTAGCAATTGTAATACTTTTTTCATGGTTTCAGCCCTGTTTCCCATCCAGTAAATATGGCTTTTCCTTGATTTCTACTGCTGTAAATTCAAGTGATTTAGAGGCATGTCAAGTGGATTTAACAAGAAGCTGAACTTCAGCGGAAGAGAAGTTTAGTTCTGCTTATGGCAAGTCTGTTTGCACTCCCAGTAGCACCACATATAATATACTTGCTTTTGATGCAGAAGGTTGTGGACTCTATCCCGATGGTATGCAGATGGATAGCTGATACTGTAGTATCCAATACTTTAAAGTGGGAGGATGCTGCTGTTCTGAGAACGTCGTCCTTTGGAAAAAATACCTAGTAATTAGGAACTTGTTATAAGTTTGACATCCATTCCCTATTGCAATATTACTAGCTTGTAATTTTTTTCTTTAACACAGGCACTGTATTCAAGGGCAACAGGCATTGTATTTGCAGACGAAACACTGAAATATAAAGTTGTTTGCTAGCAAGCAACCTCTTCACCAATTACAGATCTCTTATGTGGAATTATCTAGATGAATTTTACTTCTGCAGAGATTGTGCATACTTACTGATTGGTGAATTGTACCGACAAGTTTGAGTAGACTTCTGGAATGGAGATGTTTGGAATTGGGTAGTGTTTTCATTACAGGTTCATACATTGTGTCATTGCTTACTGGAAAAATGTTAAAATGGAAGGAATTTAAAACACTGTCTAATACGTGTGCTGTACGATACAGCAATATAACTGCATACAATCAGAAATTATATAAATGTTGGTGTTCTTAATACTTGACATGGAAGCATTCATGTGTGCCCGCATTGGTTTTGTGGAATTATAAAAAGGGAAAGGAACAGAAAAAGCGTATTTAAGGTTAATAATTAGTGAAGAGTGTGTATTTATACATATAAAAGGAGAGTGTGCTTACGCATTTGGAAAGGGACGTAGTGGAATGAAAGCAAGATATGGAGTAAGACACCGCATACTAATTGGCAAAAATCGGAGTATACCATAATACTGTTATGATGCAGTATATGTACTTGATTTGGATTGTGATTGTGGACTTTAACTGGGGTTGGAATACAAAATTGGCCATTCCTGGAACTGACAGTCCAGCAAAAATATCAAACTATAATCTCCAAGTTTTCTGAACAGCCCTACCGATATGTGACAAAGTACAGTGAGGAAGTACAGGAAACAGTACAGTAACAGCTGCATTAACAAAGAGCATACATTTGCAATGACCATGCTTGGACATTAATCGCAATCACAATTAGACAAAACTAAATAAGATTACATAAAGTATGTGATACCATCTTCTTCTTAAATTATCACTTAAATCTTCTTAAATTACCAGTTAAAAAAAAAGCAACTGCAGTCATGCAAGTCCATGAAATATATTAACGTTTATAGTCTAGCATTTGTTAGCTATTTAACCGAACTGGAAGGACCGAAACCAGGAGTTTGACGGTTTGCAAAGCAGTGATTTTCCCAGTGCTATGGAGCTTGGCTCTAAATTTGACAGGAGGAGGAGTGCAACAAAAACAGTGTCCCACTTTAAGGAAGTAAGGCTCTGACAAGTAAACAGTGCATTAGTCAGGTCACCTGCTGTGAGCTGTCAATCACATGCAGAGAATGGCTCAAATTACCCTTAGGACTTTAACAGCTAGGGAAGGTTGGTGTGAAGGGGAGGGAAGATACCTTGAACTACAATTCAGGCTTCACAAAAGAAATCAAGTTAGCATTTCTAAGAAACAACAATAAAATGCACTTTTCAGTTTTGTTCTGTGGCATTTACACTGTTTGTGTTTGAAGTAGTCATTGAAAAGGATAAAATGTTAACCAAAAGTAGGTGACTACAGCATGGCAGTGTAGGCCTGTAAACTCAGTGCAGTCTCGAGAGCTTTAGGAAAAATGTGGCAGGCATGATGCAATTTTTGAGAGACAAAATGCATTCTGGGATACCTACAAGCAGCCAAGCCAAATCACACCAGGATGCTAAACCCCAATATGGTCAGACTCGGAAATTACGTATAAAAATATTTTAAAATCTGTGAATAGTCCCAATGTGGTGTTAAATGTAGGAATCACCAAGCCATGATGAAATAAACATGTTTTTGAGTCTGTAGGCATGGTTTTCTTTTAATGTAAGGAAGTACAGATCTGTTTTTATTAATATTGGTACAAATGATCTCATCCACAAGGGCTGAATGTTTGTAGGGAACTTAAAGCCCTATTAGCACAGCTTGTACAGGTGTTAGGATGTTTTTCAGAAATCATATACAGAAAGGAGAGTCATGTCACCATGCATGAAAAGATGCTTTGGGGTAAATACCTAGAAGAAAAAAATGCCCCATTTTAAAAAATGGAAATGTGTAGAGCATCTGAGCCTAATTTTGGGTGCACATGTTCAGACAGGATGGCATGACATAGCAGATATTCTACAATATTTGACAAACACAAGGCAGTATTTTTGCCAGATCGAAAATATAACCGTTCACATTTGATGCATCTTTGATGGTCATTAATACCTGGAGCATTAATAACAAAGCTGTTTTTAACTGGAAAACTTGACATGCTCCCACAAAATTGATGCTGGTTTGTGAAACATGGGTTAAACAATGAGTGGAAACCAATTCTGTGAAGGTATAAATGACTTTACTGTAACAGACATTGTAACAAAATATCAGGTGGAGGTGTTATGACGGGGATTAAAGTCAGCAATGAGACCTGTGATTATTACATGTTCAATTATAACAAAAATACTACAGATTGTGCAACTGTGACAAAGGCAATCCAGGAACAAGCAACAATGGTTGGAGTGTACAGACCACCAAAGTGAAGTGCTGATGACCTAGAAGAACTGGTACATTTCTTGCATGAAACACATGCGGGAAGAATAATAGTGGCTGGTGACTTAAATTTACCAGAAACAGACTGGAATAATATTGATTCAGCAACATTCATAAGGAAATTATTCATAATGTATGTTCAGGAACAGCAATTGCTTTAGACTGTAAAAAAAAAGATACCAGGGAACAGACCATGCTAGACAGTGTTTGTGTTCCTAAGGAAATTACTGTTACTTCATGTCACATTTTACCACTACTGACGTGCAGTGATCATGGGGTTAGAAATATTTTGCACCAAATTAACTTTTATAAAACACTGAAATCTAAACCAATGCACAAATTAATAACAGATTATATGGAAGCAAAACAGTCACTATGTAAAAACTAATTGGAGTGATGCATTCAGTGGAAAAACTGCTGAAGGAATGTGGAATGTTTTGAAAGAGAAAAGTGAGTGTAAAAAAATAAAAAAAAAATGTTTATCAGGATCTAGGCATACAGCGTCAGGAGGATATATTTCCATAACAATGAAATACCTGATTAAGGTGAGAGACAAGAAATATAGGAAATAGAAAAGAGGTTGAATTACAACTTTGAAAACTGAACTAAAGCTGGACAAACAAATTAAGCATAGTGAGAGAAGATAAAGAAAATTTTGAAGAAACTGTATATAAAGATACTAAGCATAACAGGAAAACATTTTATAGATAAGATGTGGAAGGAATAAAGGCATTCAAGTTCATAAAGTGTGTGTAGATTCTAAAACTTATTCTCAGGCACAACAGATTATACATCTACTTAAACTCTTATTCAAAACAGTTTGGCACCACAAAGTGGGTGATAAGTTGCCCTAGTGGCATCCAGGTAACTTCAGATACTGAAATCAACTTAGGTTATGTTGAAAAAGAACTATGCAAACTAGATCACTTCAGCAAGAACTTACAGTACCATCATATCTACTACTTATCAGGTCTTATAAATATGGGGAGATTCCTCAAGATTTGAGACGTACACTTATTAAGCCCGTCTTTAAGGGAAAGGGGTGTAGGACAAACAGAGTCATACAGACCCTTAAGTCTACTTTCATGTTGTGGAAAAATAATGGTGAAGGTAACATTGGAGAAGTTACTGTCAAAATTGGAATGGTTGGGACAGGAAACCATATATTAGCATGCATACGTTGAAAATAGATCTATTACCACCTTTAACAAGATGTTCGAAGCAGCTATGAATGAACAGTTGTGCTGTGATGTAAGTTTTATAGATTTAACTACAGCATTTGACATGGTAATACACAAAAAACACTGTTCAATAGATTAGAGCAACTAGTTATTGATGTACTCTTAAAAGAAAGAAAAAGCTGCATGGCTTACAAATAGGACATGGCAAGCAACACACAGCAATTGGACAGGTGAAATTTTGGTTACAGTCAAGCTGCCCTACAGGGCTCTGTCCTAGGCCCATACTTGCTTAGATTGCATCTTTCAGACCTTTTCTTTACCCGAGGTGTTCTATAGTCTGTATGCACATGACTTGAGATTTGGTAAACTGATCATATGTGTTACAAATGGGAATATCTGCAAAAGGACTTGACTAAATTGACCATTTGGTTACAGGAGAATATGCTGATAAATCCCTCACAAACTAAGCATATGAGATTTGGGAGACCTAAATTGAAAGATGAACATTTAATACAGCACACAATGATTGAAACTGCAGATTCATTTAAGGACCTGGGTATAAAGGTAGATCCAGCTTTGAGTTTTTTTCTAATAATACCAACCAATTGGTTAATGATACTTACAGAGCCATACGCTGTAGAAAAATATTTATTAAGTCTACAAAATCAGAAAAGTAGTAATTGTTTGTTACATTAGACCCAAACGAGTATGGATATGGAATAACAATGTGGAAACCTCATAATAAAAAAAAAAAACATGAATAAACTGGATAGATTACAGTGGAAATGTACCAAGGACCTCCATGGATCTGAAAACTGAAGTTATTATGAAAGACTAAATATCTGAATTTGTACACCATCTTGTATAGATATTTAAGAGGAGACCTTGTTAAAATATATTGGGTATTTAGAAACAAATACCTCTGGGAATATTGGGGGTTATCAAAACGTAGTAGAGAATTATCAGACAACCTATGTAGAAGATTCTACAGGAATGAAAAGTGTACTAATTGGTTCTCTGAGACAGCAGCTGATGCATGGAAAAGACTACCAAATTACATTAACACAAGCACTAGGTTTAGTTATTTGTAAGAACAGCCTGGACACTTACTACAGAAACAACTGTTTTGGTATACTGGCAGGCTAGAGGGGCATTAATGCCTGTGCTTGAAATATTTGTATGTAACTACTGTTCATCTAAAAAAGCAATAAGGTATCTAGTGATACCATGTTAGCAAGGAATCAATGAAAACTCTAGGAGTATGATGCATTTATTCAGCACTTATCATTTAGTATGCATCACAAACATATATATATATATATATATATATATATATATATATATATATATATATATATATATATATATATACATACATATACACAAGTATATCCAAACTGGAAGCCATGCACTCTAAAGCCAAGACTGGAATAGCTGGTCAAGAGGTGGTCAACACCTGCACCACACCACATGCAACACATAGCCCTCCAGAACACCCACCATCACAGCTCTTGCATAAAAACACACCCACCTTCGCAGAGGCTCTCAACAGAAATCTACCCAAACAGCAGAGACCTCCAAGGCAGAAATGCACTCAACCACCACAACACAGTACAAACCACAAGAGAGACAGCTCACCTACACAGTGTGCCCTTCAACCTAAGCTCCCAAGGCAAAACAGCTTGCCCAATACACTAATCATAGGTGACTCGATAGTGAGGCACACTGATATCCCACTCACTAGGTTGAATAAGTAGAAGGCAACAGTCAGCTGTCTATCAGGTGCCAGAATCAGACAACACACAAACTCAGGTCACTCCACAACAAGTACAAGTATGACTCTGTCACTGTCCATGTGGGTGTAAATCACCTGAGACGCACCTCGCTGGACTAAATGAAGAGACATGAAGGAGCTCTCGGATTATGTGGCCCAGGCAGGTATGACCCTAGCCCTGAACAGCATCCTACCATCGCCCAGAATGATACCACAGTACAAGCAGAAAATGACTGACTTCAACAATTGGCTGGTGTCATTCTAAGGGGATCCAGTATCTGTCTGCTTGGGATGACATGACTGACGGACCTCGATGCTTTGCAGAGATGGCCTGCATCTGTCACACCTGGGCTTCTGGATACTGGCTAAGGCTCTTGCCACCCCTACAGTGCCTTTTTTAGGCGATGTTCCAAAGACCAAATTACCACTGTAACAGCTATAAATAAATTCAATCTGAGGGTCATGCTGCTCAACGCTAGAAGCCTAAATCTCAAGATGCACTTGCTCGAAGCACTCCTCAAAATGGAGAACATCAACATTTGTGCTGCAACAGAGATCTGGTTTAAAGCAGCAGAAAACACCCCTGCGCTACCAGGCTATAACTCATTCCAAACCTTTCGGGCCCAGAACATGAACCAAAGCTCCAAAGGCGGTGGTGTCTCCATATTCATAAAGGATATGCACACCACCAGACTAGTAGCCCAGCGTAACGTATCTGAGATACTTCAGGTACAACTAACATTCAGTAAGACGGCGATTCAGGCCATAGCCTGCTATAGGTCCCCAACCATGTCCCAAGACTCTTACTCCATGTTCCTAAGCACCCTGGAAACTATTAGGGCCTAACCCAACACTCTCATACTAGCTGACTTTAACTATCCCTCCAATTGGAAAAACTACTTGTGCACCAATACATTGGCACAACACTTCCTGGAATTCATCAATTCCAATGCCTTGGAGCAAGCTTGTTCTTACCCCCACTAGAGGAAGCAACATCCTTGACCTGGTTATTACTAACATGGGCAACCACTGCTCTACACCAATAGTCAATTCCTCCCTGGTTAGATCCAACCACAAACTAATCATCATGGAAATCCACATCTTACCCACACCCCCCCAAAGGTAACCACCACGAAAAACTTCTACAAAGCTGACTTTGGGCTCCTAAAAACAGAGGTAGCTAACTTCACGGCACCCATGTCAATGGAAAATAGATGCATGACTGCCAAATCATACACCAATGCACTGTATGAACACGTACATAAATGCATGGAACTAGCCATACTCAACAGAACTAAGATGCCCGCCTACAAAAAAAGGAAGTCAGTCTGGTAGTCCCCTGCCATTAATAAACTCTACAACAGAAGGAAGAAACTGTTGCAGAAAAAAGGTTAAGTCCCAAGACTGGAAAAGCTCCCTTATTAGCCTCAACAAAGTTGAGATCCCTCATCAAAACCTCTAAAGCCAGGTATGAAGACAGAATTGCGGAAGAAACTAAAAACAACCACAAAGACTTCTACAGTTATATCAAGAATGTCCATGGCAATACCCAGGTTTGCTCTGAGTTACTGCACAATGGTACCTCCTATAGTGAACCAACAGATCTTGCCAACATACTGGCCAACAGATTCAGAGCCAACTTTACCCATGTCTCCCACCCCAAAGGACCAGTCACAATACCAGAGGAATGCCAGGCACCTAGCAGTACTGCAGTACAGGTTAAAGCTGCATTGTTCAAGGCCAAGAATACAGCTTGCCTGGGACCCGACAATACCCCTGGATGTGTTCTATATGAACTACAAAGTGAACTGGCACCACATCTGCATGCGCTGTTCAATCACAGCCTCACCACAGGCTTTGCCGCTACCGAATGGCGCATTGCTACAGTCATCCCTCTCTATAAAGGGGGAGAGACTACAGACCCTGGGAATTATCACCCCATTAGCCTGACGAGTCTGATATGTAAGGCTAAGGAAAGCATCATCATGGACTTAATTAACAAGGATATAGGGAATGTCCAAACTCTACATACCACTCAATTTGGTTTTGAGAAAGGTAGATCATGCCTGCTCAAACTGGTTGACCTTTTTTTGAGTCAGTCACCAGAGCAATAATAAGGGCAAGGCAGTTCGTACAGCCTACCTTGATCTGGCCAAGGCCTTTGATACCATTCCCCACTCAGGAATTATTGATAAACTCACCAAACTAGGCATCAACCCCTATATCACTAGGTGGGTTGCAAATTGGCTCACAGATGGAACCCACAGTGTGAAAGTAGCAGACTCCAAGTCAGACTGCCGACCAGTCATGAGTGGAGTCCCACAGGGATCGGTCCTGGGTACTCTCCTGTTTGGCATCTACTTCTCAGATGTCCAGGCCAATGCGGAGGGGCTCTGGCCGACCAAGTTCGCAGACGATTGCAAGATGGAAGCCATTATTAACTCCCCAAGTGATGTAGACATCCTACAGAAAGGATTCACTGAGACCAATGACTGTTGTCAAAACCATGGCCTTAAGCTTGATGCCAAAAAATGTGTTGTTATCCCCTTTGGGGAAAACTCAGTTCGCACTAATTATTGATGGGAGCCCAGTGAACACAGAAGGTGTTATGCGAGACCTGGGGACACAGGTTGACAGCAACCTCTCCTTCGACAACCACATTGCCACTGTAGTCAGAAAGTCCTTCTATGTGGTACATCTCATTACCAAGGGTTTTGCATCCAGGAAGAAAGAGGTCATTATCTGTCTCTACTCTTCCTTTATTAGGCCAATTGAGTATAATGCCCCATTTGGCATATACCTCTCTAGACACATGCAACAGTTGGAAAGACCACAAAAGTATCTCACGAAGAGGATACTACGCCTTAAACACATGTCCAACATGGACAGACAAAAAACTTCAGCTATTCTCAGTCTCATACCATCTACTAAGAGGTGATCTCTGCTTGACTTACAGAGCCATATCTAACCTAGCTCTGTTAGAAATGCTACATCTAAAGAAATCCCAATCCCTCCACAACACAAGCTCCAGAGACCTCAACCTCATTACCACAATCAGCAGAACATGCTGGAGGGAGAGATTCATAACACAGAGACTGCCCATGCTCTGGAATAGACTTCCCATACATGTCAAGAGAAATCTTGATGAGTGAATGGGAAATTGAAAGTTCACCCTGGGGACCACTCCAATGGCTCTATTTAACAGAGAGACTGGGAACTAACATCAGGCAGCATGATGCCAGGGCACTTCTATGGGCTAGGCTTGTATAGGCTCCAGGCCCATTAGCCTAGTACACACCTATGAACAATTTAAATTGCACAGATATGAATGGGATAAAAGAATCAAGATAGGAAAATGAAGTTCCCCACCCACAGATCTTAAAGCACTCTGAACGCACTGAGGAACTGATGCTCTAATTTCTACTTGACAAATGTTTATGCACTTGGCACTGATAAATACTCATTTAACTTAATGAAAGGTATAGACTTCCCTATACTGCTGCTTTCATTGTTTTTTTGTTAGTTAACCAATGCAGGGTTCTGACTAATACAAAAGATAATGAAGCAGGATCAAAAAAGCAACATTTATGCCATCACTTAAAATTCCTGTTACCTGCCAGCTAAACTTTTTGTTGTATTCCATGCACAGTGCTCATAGTTATAAGAACTGCAGCATTATCTTGAAGAGTTAGACATTACAACTGTTCAGGGAAAAAGGATGTTCTCAAATACACATACTGGCTATTCTCTCCTTTGACCATATAAATGAAATTCTGCCTGCATCACTGACTCAGTAGGTAATGCCAAACAACTCTGATTTTGAAGATCAAAAAAAGCTGTGAATTCTAACCCCATATCAGCTGCTTGGATTCATAATGTAGTGCACAAGAGGAATGCTGCACTTTTCAGATGTCACACTTTAATGAGCTGGAGACCATTCAAAGGCATGTAAAGATCCCATGATACTTTCTGAACACAGTGGCAGAACTTCTGACGTGTCCTGACTAAATTATTTCTAGTCATTAAGAGTACTACTTTGATTACCCCCTGTGAAAATAGGCCATGCCTCATGGTACTAAACCAGTAAGTTAAAAGTATAAAACCATAAATACTCTACACATATCACTGTCAGTGTGAAGGGCTTGTATAACTAGCTGCTCCAATTGTGAACATTTTATATAGGGAAAACTATTAGAAGGTTGACAGAGTAAGAAAATATTTGTCAGCTATTAAGAAGAAAGATAGTGCCAACGCTTTAACTAAGTATTCACTTCAATGTAAAGATTTTAGGAAATTTTCTTTTTTGTAGTGGAGGTAGTGGGTAAGGCCAAATTTACAGGGCCTATTAACAATTATTTAGAGAATTTGGAATTAAAATGGCAAATATTCCTGAGAGCAGATTTTGCTTCAGGTCTTAATGATAAAGTTTCTGTCAAAAGTAATTTGAAATATGTAAGCAACTGACAATATTTTATTTAGTATTTGACTGTGGAAGTTGATGAATGTATAATGGAACAACATAATATTTTAGATAAAAAGCTTTTTTAACATGAATGAGCTTTTTTAACACTGAATGACCTGTTTAATGAATGGGGCTCTGTCTTTTTAAATGTATTATGTCATAATTAATGTGTAGTTAAAAAGAAATGGATGTTTGGACGTAAAAGTTCTGAATTAAACATAACGAAAGTGCTTAACGTATTTCTTGCTCTAGCCCAGTGTTTTTTTTTATTGTTTTTAAAAGAGTACCGCTTTGGTTTTGTAACTCTCTAAACATTAATACAAAAAAGTTTTAAGCACTGCTGAAGATAAAGATCTAGCAGTGATGGACAAACTAGTGAAACAACAGACTGTTCTGTCTTCAATCATCCCCCCTTTTCCCCATTTTTTACACTGGGGACATCTCTCTTGATTCAATGTCACTCGCCTACCTTCTTTGATAGTCATGCTCAAGTATTGCAGGCCTCATACAATCCCATCCTTTCTTTTGCAGGACACCCTTGTTTCTGCTTGCCTTTTTCCTGTCTGTCACAAACTCTTTGCCAGATAGTCTTCTGCATTTTCTGCAGATGTGCCCAAACCAATACATGTTCTGTTTGACTTTCTCTGCAACTGGAGCTTCTTTGACTTCTCTTAGGTCTTCATTTCTTTGCATGTCCCACAGTATGCATCATACAATCAAGTCTCAGACACTTTCAGCATTACCTCCAGCTTTCTCAAAAGCTCTGCTTTTACGGCCCAGGTTTCTGTACCATAGAGTAGTACTGGTCACATAACTGTACACTTTACTTTTCAGCTTCTTAGGCATACTTCTGTCATACAGTACCCCTATCACTCTGTGCCAGTTGACTGCAGCCCTTCTGATTCCAGATTTGACCTCCTCAGTCAGACTTCCTTTCTCCTTAATCATCCCTCTCAGATACCTGAAGCTGTTAACCAGTTTTACTACTGTCCCTTCTACCTCAATTCTCAATCTTCTTTCCCCCCATTTGCTGCCTTTACTACTGTCTTATTTGTACTCAGTTTCACCCCATGTGCCTTTAGTTTAGTATTTCTTTTTCCCATCATTTGCTGAAGTCCTTGCTCAGAGTCTGCATACAGCAACTTTGCTGATCTGTCCCCTCCAATCTCTTTGCTGAAGTACTCCAACACCAATATGAACAGCAGTGTGCTCAGGGCTAAACCCTGATGCACATCCACTCCTACTAGGAACGTCTCAGAGTCCGAACACTATGTCACTGGGTCCTTGCACACAGCCTGCACCAACTCTACCAATGTTTCTGGGATTTCATGCCACCATAGGACTGCTCAAATCAACTTTCTTGGGACTCTCTCATATAATTTAGCCAAGTCTAGGAATTCCAAATTGAACTCTTTCCTCATTCTAGCTGAAGTATTTATCACACAGTAAGCATCAGGTCAGTAGTGTTGCATCCTGATCTGAATCCAAACTACTCATCTCCCATCTTACTTTCCATTACTTTGCGTGTTTATCATCCTTTCCAGAACTTTTATGCAATGCGACTAGAGTTTGATACCTTGGTACTGCCCACAGTTGTGGATGTCCCTGTTCTTGTACATTAGCACTAGTATGTTTATTCTCCTCATCTGGGATATGATTTTCTCTCTATATTGCTATAATTGCCCTCAAAAGCCATCTCTCACATTTCTCACCGAAGATCTTGATCACATCCGCCATCACATCTGAGACGGTTGCTTTCCTTGTCTATTTTCTTAGTACTATTCTTACTTTTTCTAGGGTAGTCTCCTCTTCATCTTAGGCAATGCCTGGGACAGTACAGCTTCTGTGGGATTTTCTTCATTCAGAAGCTGCTGCAAGTACTCCCGTCAGCCTCTACATTTCCTGTGGACTGGCATACAAAGCATGTCCGACTATCTTTATCTCTTTCTTTGCCTTGCAACCTGACAGTTTCTTTGCGCCATCTGAGGCACTTTGCAGAAGTTGGTAGAGTGCCTCCGATGCCTTGTTCCTTGGTATTGCAACTATTCTCTTAGTCTCTTTGTTAGCCAACCAGTATTTATTTATTTATTTTACTGCATTTGTTTACCAGGAAAGTCCACTGGGGCTAAAAGAGACGATTTTCAGTAGAGGCCCAAGGAGAAATGCTCCAACAAGAACAGAAATACAGAAAAAAATTAAACATTAATTGGTACAGTAGACAGTGTTACACATACTGATTACAGTAATATATACAGAATATATACATAAAAGCAGGAATTTAGTTGGTTGCCAGATAAATTCAGTCAGAGGAATAAAACAGCTATATAAACAAATGCATACCTATGTATAATATGGGTTGCCTTCATTTGATCAAAATTTCATTTGATCTAAACTCATTTGATCAAAATTTCATTTGATCAAAAACCAGTATTCAAGGCAAATAACAGGGATTTGTCCCCCTCCCCAAGGTCATGCGACCCTGGAGTTGGTATATATAGTTAAGGGGGTGGAGCGGTCTGGCCCCCCACCAATTTTCATTCAAAATCTGTACTTTTTGTGTTACTTTCTTCTTTTGAAGGAAACTATTGGGGGGCTTCGCCCCCCCCACACCCCCCTAACTATATACACAAACTCCAGGGTTGCACGACATTGGGGAGGGGGACCAATCCCTGTTATTTGCCTTGAAGTGTATTGAATTAATGGTCGTCAGTCAAATGAAATTTCGATAAAATGGGTTTCAGTCAAATGGGCTGTCGATCAAATGAAGGTAACCCATAAATACACAAGTATAAACATAGATGTATTAATCAGTATTATTGTACTAGTAACAACTGACGAAAAAAATAAATATGGAGAAAGTACCACTAGTGGCAAAAAGCATAGGAGTTTAGTTATCATATAATGAGAAAGAAGAAGTTAGGTTATAGACCAGGTACATAGCCAGGAAGAGTTGAGATGGTATTATTTCTTAGCATTACCCACCTTTTCTATCGCCAACTTTTTCCTGCACTACATTCTTTTGCTAGTTTCCTGGACTTCTGCATTATACCACTAATGTACATTATTTCCACACCTGGTTTGGCTACCTGGTCTGTACTATTCATACATGCCGTTATAAGGCTCTGCCATTCTTTTTTAGCTCTACCCATTTGCTCTTCTTCCTGAAGTGCTAAAACTCGGAGTAATTCCTTGAAA